>NC_081544.1:30010201-30189780 GCF_901000735.1 Corylus avellana | reverse complement strand
TTTTTTTTTTTTTTTTTTTTTCATTCTTTGTAGAAGTAACTTTGAAGAACATCAGCATTTTACTTGGGGATGATTAGTGACTTGAAGTTGAAGTTGCATTCTGAATGATTGGTCATTTTACTTTAAATTGCATTTTGTTGGGTTTTGTTGCTTTTAGTTTGAAGTAATGAATTTTTGTTGTTGCTTTGATGTAACTATAAACTATGGGTGTTAAGTAATTTTTCTGTTTGTGTTTTTTCCTCATCTTTTTGAAGTTACTTGAGGATGATTAGTGACTTGAAGTTGAAGTTGCATTATGGATGATTAGTCTACTTGAAGTTGCATTTTGTTGGGTTTTGTTGCCTTTAGTTTGAAGAAATAAATTTTTGTTGTTGCTTTGATGTAACTATAAACTATGGGTGTTAAGTAATTTTTCGGTTTGTTTTTTTCCTCATCCTTTTGAAGTTACTTGAGGGTGATTAATGACTTGAAGTTGAAGTTGCATTCTAGACTTGAAGTTGAAGTTGCATTATGGATGATTAGTCATTTTACTTGAAGTTGCATTTTGTTGGGTTTTGTTGCTTTTAAATTAAAATAATGAATTTTTGTTGTTGCTTTGATGTAACTATAAACTATGGGTGTTAAGTAATTTTTCGGTTTGTTTTTTCCCTCATCTTTTTGATAAAAAAAGAAAGCTAACCATATTTTTATGAAAGCCAAAATATCATTTTATGAAAGATTGAAAGCCCAAAAAAAAAAGCCAAAATATCATTATAAGTGTAGCCTTTTAGGCTTAGACCCAACAAAAAGCCCATATTCGTTCAAAAATAATTAAAAAAGCCCATATAGGTGTGGCATTTTGGGCCTAGCCCAAAAAATTGAATAAAGTAAATTACAAAAATGCCATGCCAATAAACCCGACCTGACCCGCAAACCCGCACCTATTTAACCCGCACGCAAATACCCGACCCGCGTGAATCTTGGTCATTGGGCTCGGGTGGCGGGTTGAAAAATCCCAAACCCGCAAGGTGCGGGGCGGGTGGGAAAAAACCCAATACCTGCCCCGACCTGTGCCCAGCCCTAGATCCAGTATTAGAGATACATAACAGTGGAAAAAATGTCTATCAAGCTGGTGGTAATGGCCGGTGAATTATGTTGTGAGCATGTCGGTTTGCGCTTCTATTAATTTTGATGGCAGTCCCGCTATCAAAAAAGATAAGAGGACCAAAGGTATCAGAAATAATGAGGACAATTTTCGAATTAGACGGATAAAAGAATCTATCATCTCTTAGTATAAACATATCCAAATTAGGAAAGAAGTTTTTGTACTATATTAATATTGTACTAGCTGGTTGGTAAATAAGTAGCACTTTTTGTCCTTTCATTTTCTATATCTATTCGATTTGCTAGCTAGTTGCGAAATAACTAGCACTTATTGCCATTGCAGTTTATATTCCACTTGCTAGTTGGTAAATAAACTTAAATTCTCAACTCCATCTGCAGTTTCCTTTAATTATGTTATGTTTGAAGCATGGAGTTCATTTATACTTCAATATTCTAACCAGCGTTCTATCATTTAGATTTTCAGATCGTATAAAAAATTAACAGCTTTAATTTGAAGACTTGCATACAAATACATCCAAAAAAAACATATTTTATTGCGTTAGAGAATTAATATTTCCGGGTTATGTGACAGCACCAATGAGTTTAAGCTAATCTCAATCCTAGTGTGGTTGTGGTCCTAATAAGATGAACATTTTAGCTCAAAAAGAAAAAAAGAGATGAACATTTTGATAGAGGAAATGCAAGTTTATATGCCAAATTTTAAATAAATTAAAATGGTGGGCTACATATATAATTAACTAAAGCTAATTCTAAACCAACATGGTGGTAGAAAATTCAACCATCATGAATGAAAGGAAGGATTGATTTGGGTTGGCCAAATGAGGCAACTTCTTAAATGATAACAAAATATGAAAAGCATGAGCATTCATAATTAGCTCAACTCATCTGAAACTGATCTTGTGCACAAACCTTACTCAACATTTTTTTTTTTTAATAATTATTTGAGAAATATATTAAGTTAATTAAGCTTGAAAATATACTCGACCTTGCTCAACTACAAAGAAGGAGAAAGAGAGAGCCAATCAAGCATTTATTGTGGCTCGTTGGAATCTCTCAAATTAAAAACTAGAGCCTAGGGTTGGGTATTGATTAAATCAGTGTTGATAAACCTATTTTCACTTACCAAACTGACCAAGTCAGTTAAATTGGTTAATTAACCGACTTTATATCGATATATATATTAATTTCGACAAAAATGGATCTATTTAGTAAAAACCCTTTAAAAAAATCATTTTGTCAACTTTTTCTCTAAAAAAAGAAAAAAAAAAAAAAAAAAAAAAAAAGGTTTTTTGGGGAAGCTTGAAAATAAGGCTTCCATTGGTAATTAAAGATATTCGACAAGATTCGTAGATAGGAAATTCTTGTTACTATCTAAAACGCTACCTAAATTCTTGTTCCATTGTCTAGCTTTTGAAAAACAGTTTCCTTAACTTTCCCAAAGTTATGAAACTAACAAAAAAAACACAAATCCAAATAAGATAAGACAATAGAAAAGACCTAGTAAGTTAGTAACCACCCTTAAGATCATTGACAACATCGTAAGGAATGGGAGTCACAGTCTCCAATGTTGCACCTTCCACCATAAAACCCGGTTTAGGGCCCTATGGCTGCCTCTTTGTGCTAATGACCTCACCTTTGGCCTTTGCCGCAACCTTCAGTTCATCATTCTTCAGTTTCCTCAGGCGGAACTCCTCAGTGCACCTTGAAGGTTGCACATGCTCCACACGCACGTGAATCCTCTTCCTGATGATTCTATTGCCAACCTGCAACGACATACATGCATCCAAATTATTTGAAAATTTTCTATCAGCTGAAGACATCCAGAGTACTGTAAACAACATTCATTACAAACCATCACAAAGTGGTTGACAGACCAATTCTATGGCCGTATATATAATTATTAAATTTGTAGATTAGAGAGATAAAATAATAAAATTGTATCTGGTTAATTAACCACTTTGATAAGAGACCAAGGTGAATAATAATCTTGCTACATGATTAAGTTGCCAACTAAATACCATAAATTATTGAAAAGAGACCTACCAACCGAACCACCCCCACCAAGAGTTGAAGTTCAACCTCGGAAGCTCTACCTAGGAAGCAGGGGCCAACCACCTTAGCAAAAACAAATTATAAAATATACCTTAAAAAATTATTTTTGCCCCTCAAACTAAAACTTATAGTTCCGCCTTTGCTAGTAAGAATAGATAGGTTCATTATCCCAGGAATACTATTGTTTGTCAAATTCTTAGCATCCATATAATGTGGTAATAAAAATTTCATTTATAATAAATTGTTATACAACTGTCGTACAATTTGATATAATCTAGTAATAAAACCAACTCTTGATTTTTTTATTTATCGAGTGTTAATTTAAACGCTAATTTTTTTACTGCTATATCATCAAGTTGTGTATTTTTTAAAATCGCATCCCTTGTATGCAATGTTAATTTTTTCAAATGCATTCCCAAATTGGACATTTTTAGGAATTCTGTTGAAAAGCACTCTTAAAAAGAACTAGATATGGTCTCCAAAAGGTAATTCAATCGGTTAGGGATCACGCCCCATGAAACGAAAGTCATTACTTTGAATTAACGAAAGTCATTACTTTGAATTCTCCTCTTCTTCTTATGCGAACATGTCAAAAAAATATATATATATATGAGGTGGTCCCACACCATTTTACTCTTAAAAAAACACGCATATCTATGGATGTAGAACTAATTGGGGAAGCCTTTGAGATGAAAAAGGGCTCAAAGGAGGTATTATTGTGGGTGGGGGGCTTAGAGATGGGCCGACAAATGGGCCGTGTTAAAGGTTTTGGAGTTTGATCTAAGCCATTTGTATTTTTAAGCAAAGAAGGTGGATCGGAGATGGTGATTCCCATTTGGGTTCTCCCTATCCTTGCAAAGACGAAGACAACACGTTTTGACACAAAAGGACAACTTTTGATCTTCTTGTCGCGATCTTCCCGTTGTATGATTGTATCTACTATTACTCCCACCGCGAAATTCACTTCTGCATTAAGGGTATTATCGTCATTTTACAACACAGAAACACTTTTTTTTTTTTTTTTTCCAGCTTGAATTTATCACTAAACTCAATAATATGCTCAAGTTCGATCAATTTATTTATTTTTCAGACGAACTCGAGTTTGTTGATAAGCTTCATAGTTAACTTATTCCTTCCGTATATAAAGTGAATATCATAATTATTATTATTTTTAAAAAATTCATACTAATCATTAGTTAATTAATTATTGTTAAGGTTTTATTATTTGAGTTAATCGAATAAATTACCTTGAATCTTAAACTTTCTAATCGTCTATATATATGTTTTATAATATATGTATATAAATTAATTATGCGCGCACACACATATCTATACACACAAAAACACATATATTTATGTCAAGATTCATAGTTTCATACTAACAATAATTTAAACTATATCTATCATATTAGGAATTTATACAACTTGAACCAAGTTTATATGAGTTGACTCATTTAGAGCTTGTTTGGTATTGCATTATGGATGGTAAAACTTAAGAACCTTTTTTTTTTTTTTTTGGTGAATCAGTACATTTAATACCTAGAAAGTTGTACTAAACAAAAAGCTGATATGTTTGATAAAAATTTCAAAAGTATTTCTTTGACTTTTTTACTATAAAAATGACTAAAACCCACTTTTGGAAAAACTTTTTATTTATTTATTTTTTTACTTTAAAAACTCTACTTTCAATGCAATTCAAAACATGTTCTTACTAAAAGAGTTTGAATTTTTGTTCAAACTCAATTTATTTAATAAACAAACCGAATTCAAATTCAGTTTATACGAGTTACGTCCAAACTATTTATAAACAGCTCAATTGAAAAATGGATGAAAAACATAATCACATTGGGTGACATTTCTTACTTAAAGTGCCAACTTGCCCTGATTTTACATGTTGGATTGACATAATTAACCACCATTAAATGGCCAAAAATGCACTTGTGAATCTTGTGATATATATATGGGTTAATACAGAAAGGCTAAAGTACCTTTAATAATTTTTTTTTCTAATTATTAAAGTAGCTTTAATAATTGGATGAGAGGATGTTGTTTGCAAAATGCCCTCGAGTTACCCTAATGAATAATGATGACAAACGATGACAAATCTGACCGTATTAACGCTAAACAAATGATGTTAAGTTGTTAACTGCGATTAATACCCCAAACTTGTAAGAAGAATGTCAGGAATACCCATTATTACCAATGGCGCCAAATGGCAATATTACCCTTGATATGCGAAGATTATATATCCTTCATTTCACAGAGTAGTACTGCGTGCCCTTATCTTTTTGTTCGTGGTCTGAAGCTCGATCTCTTTCCCTCTATCATATCGCCGTAATCGATGATGAATATCGTGAATGTAGGACATAGAAGTACTAGGGGCAGAGTCACGCTATGTTTGCCACTAAGCCTGAATCAGTTACCAAGAAAGATCTCCGAGCTCTTTTGATTGGTTTCAACAATTAATTAGGGATGGGTATTGTTCCGTCGATTGGTTTCAACAATTAATTGGGGATGGGTATTGTTCCGTCCGTGGAAAAAGTAGGTTAATTGTTGGTTACAAGTTTTTACGTTAAAATTTATGAAAATTTTATTGTAACTACACGATTAATAAAGCATATGCATATGCTTTATAAATAAATAAAAAAAGTAAATTCATGGAACACTTAGTTACCAAAAGGACAACCACAAATTATTTGGACAAAATAATAAGAAAACTTAATAGATAAAATTCAAATTCACTTGAAAAATGAGTTAAGTCGGTTAATTGACAAACAAAAAAAAATATATCGGCAGCCTACCAACCGAAGTTAAAACAGTATTTTTATTTCGGTTACCAACCGCTACAAGTCGGTTGTCAGTCGGTAACGGTTCAGTGGCTGTCGAAAGGCAATAAACGATCAATTAGTCCACCCCTATTCAACATATACATATAATACATACCCTTGCTCAAGGGTATACAATTATTAGATTTCTTAAGACAACAGTCCAATTAATTTACTCAGAAGATAGGTTAATTGAGGAGGTTAGCAAATTGGGGAAGAACCATAAATTGTGGAAAGTAACGGCACGTGCGAATTTTTGATATCTAATGCCAAAGCTTTAGAAGAGTTCCATAGTGAAGCTAGGCATAAATAAATACATGCATATCCACTTTGGTCTTCTAATATTTAATTAGGAATTCTTATCCCTTAAGGACCAGGAGTATGTCCAAATTCATATATTAATTCCAACATGTCCGGTGAACCGACCGACCCGTGTCGGGATGGGTCGAAATTGTCCGGTTGACTGGTTTGGATTGACCCATTACTTTTAAAGATCAAACTATAAATTTAAAATAAATGGGTATTTCTCAAATTAACAGCATCTTTTAAAACCGATATATAAAGAAGGTTTCACGGTCACACACAGACATTCTCTCTCTCTCTCTCTCTCTCACGCACGCGCAAAGCAAGGAGTGGAGGTTCTAATTATTTAAAAGTTGCAGCGTCTCCAATGGCGCTTGTCTGGAACTTGCTTCTCTGCTGTCTAGCCGCCGCTCCGGTAGTCTTCACTGTGGCTACCACACAAGAAATTCACGGCGAAGAAGCACAGCAAGAGGCTGACAGAGTCACCAACTTGCCTGGACAACCGGCGGTGAAGTTCAGACACTACGCCGGCTACGTCAAACTAAGGCCTCAAGATCAAAAGGCACTCTTCTACTGGTTCTTTGAAGCCCAAGAAGCACCGCCTCTCAAGCCTCTTGTCCTTTGGCTCAATGGAGGTCCCTCTCTCTCTCTCTCTCTCTCTCTCTCTCCAATTCTTTAGATTCAGAGTACATTAAAGCTTCGACATTGCTCTTTTTATTTTTTTTTATTTTTTTTTTTAGTTTTTACGCCCAAAATCGTTTTCATTTTCTGAAAGTTACATTGAGAAGACACTCGCAATAATGATCAACAGAGAATGTAGTAGTATATTATTTTGATTTTCTTGCCTTAGTTTCTGTTTGTTTATCTGCGTCCCCTATACAAGCAAAATATTTTGAAAACGAGAAAAACAAAAAAAGTAACTTATCGCCGTTGTCTTTGAGAGCGGCAGGAATAATCCCGCCGTTATCTCTGCGCACGAGATTGCATGTGCGTCTGTCCGCTAACGGACTTCGGTTCGGTTAGTAGCAGAAAAAGTACTCCGTCACTTTTCACAGAAATTAAAGAATATTCCGCGCCCCGCGCCCCCTTATCTTGAACGGTTTGCAGGTCAGAAAATGTAAAAAGAAAAGAAAAGAAAAAGTTTCTTTTGATGTGAAAGCTCATGACCACATTTAGACAAAGTTTTCACTGTTCAATACGTGTGGAAAATTGATTGCAATCTTTCAAAATGACAACTAAGAAGCTACAAGAAGTCGGATGATCGAGGATACAATTAATTGTTGGACCCTACCGGAAATCCGAAATCCCGATCTCTGAAGAATTGAAAGGTTAACCGTTGAAAATATGCTCCCATTTTAACTAAATTGAAAAGAGTAGTACAGTAGTGGGCCACATCCATTGTTGGACAGATCGATTAATTTCTTATGTTTCAATCATGGATGGGAGGATTGCCATTGGATCATGAATTTGGTATGAACACACTCTAGACTGTAGGCTGTCAAATGCACTACAATTTGTCTCCCATCATTATCATCACGCTTTCTTGCTTTACTTGCTTTCATTGCTATCTGCCTTTTTCCCTTATCGCCTTTTTTTTTTTTTTTGCTTTAATTTAAATTTTCTTAATTGGTTTCTTCACTTTTGTCTTGTACGACAACCTCTTTTTCCTCTTGGTCTTAAGACGATTTTCCTTTTATGAAATTACCTCTCGACCTAGCTAGTAAAGTTAGTGCATATATATATATATATATATATATATATATATAATTAAATAATGTTATGTCAACTTTAAATTTTAAAAAGTAAGAAGATACTTTTAATTTTATTTGAAAGGGAGAGAATTCTGTTCAAATGCATTTATTATATGAACTGTCCTGATTTTTGTTGTCATAAAAATAATAATTACAGTTTAGTAAAGTTTTATTTTTCAATTGCAGAGAGATCGAGGTTAGTGTCTACTGTCTAGTTTGAAACAAGGAACAAATACAATGCAATTAATTAAAAGAGCCTTAAGGGAAGTTAAAATAATTTTCTCTAAACAATAATTGTTTTCACTATATATGATAAAAAGTGGGGAGATTTTGTGTATCTATACTACACCCTAATTCCCTCCAATTTTCCCCTATATTGCTTTGGTTAATTTCCATGTAACACCGACATCCTCGATCAATGATCTCAACAAAAGATTTCTGTATCTTCAGGACCTGGCTGTTCATCCGTAGCATATGGAGCTGCACAAGAACTCGGTCCATTTCTTGTCGGGAAAAATGGAAACCAGCTCAATCTTAACAATTTCTCCTGGAATAAAGGTAATTTAATTTGCTTTTAAGTTCCACTTAACAGCATTCACAGTGAATTCTTTACATTTCTATCTAAAATAGATCATTTTTATTTTAGCTAATAACTTGTCGAACGCATTAATTCTACGATTATCTATTATTTTTCCATATCATTTAAATATAATTTCTTTTATTTCATTTTCCGAACATATACTTTAATTGATGGAGAAAAGAGTAAGAGTGAGAGAGAGAGAAAAAATGCATTTATCTACTGTGCTTTCCTACATTTAGTTTAAAAAAACCGGATGAAAATGTTTTTTAAGGGTTTAATTAGCCATTTTACATAGAAATCCAAAATGCATAAATCATTGCGTACGCTCTTCTACTAGTGACCGATGTGTTAAAATATTTATTAAATAATTAAATTCTCGGTTTCTAATCAACTTAAATTTTTAAGGTAATTAATGATTTAACATAGTATAAGAACAAATGTTCTGATCAAGTTCGAACCTTAATTCTACCTTCGCTCATCTCTCAATTCATTTTATCTTTTTGCCCCCCTAATCTTTTCAAGTGTATATTATGTTGGCTATAATGATCAGTTGCAAATATGTTGTTCCTGGAGGCACCTGTTGGTGTGGGATTTTCGTATACAAACAATTCAAAAGATTTAAGTGTGCTTGGAGATCGAATTACAGCTGAGGACTCTCATGCCTTCTTGATTGGATGGTTCAAAAGGTTTCCAAGCTTTAGATCCCATGACTTCTACCTTGCTGGCGAGAGCTATGCTGGTAATCTCTCCTCTTCACAAAAGATAGAGACAACCTTAACATTCTTTTCGGTTGCTTCATAAAAATTTGCCTCTTCTTTTATTTTTACTTTTTACCTCTCTGTGTTTGTGTCAGGTCATTATGTTCCCCAGCTTGCGAATCTCATTTATGACAGAAACAAAGGAGCCAGCAAAAGCTTGTACATAAATCTAAAGGGGTTCATGGTAAGCCGGCCCTATCAACCTTACCTACCTAGTCAATGTAGTCATTCACTTCAAAGGCTGCTATTGATTGCATGTTTCCTTAGGAAAAGGGAATCACGTTCTGTCTTTTACTAAATTGTCCGAACCCCACCACAATGCGACAAAAATTTATTGAATTCGATGTGTTCGAGGGGTGGTTCTCAACTTCTCAGACAAAAAAAAAAAAAAAAAAAAAATTGTTTAAAAGGTATTCTAATTATTATGTAGATTAGACTAAGTGCACAATTATTGTGAAAATAGATTGGGAATGCTGCGCTCAATGATCAGACAGACGTTCGTGGCATGTTTGAATATGCATGGAGCCACGCGATCATCTCCGACCAACTTTACAATAATTTGGTGAAGGAGTGCGATTTCAAGCATGAAAACCAGACAATAAATTGCAATACCCATGTGAGGGGCTTCCTGGAAGAATGCTCTAAAATTGATATCTACAACATTTTCGGACCCATTTGCCTCACTTCCTTAAATAGAACCTCCCCAAAGCTCGCTGTTGCGCCCCGTCTCTTAACACCACATGTAAGTCCTTCTTTGTGCATTAATTCTGTCTGCAAGAGAGAGAGAGAATAGTACTGGGTGCATGGAAGAACCTTTGTGTTAGAGACTGTTTGAAATTGTGTTAGAAAATAGAACATTTGTTTATAGAAAAACATGAAAGAACCTTCTTCTTTCAAAACGTAATTACTTGTGTTTTTTTTGTTTTCCTGAATTCAGGACCTCTGGCATAAGATTAATAAGCTGCCGTCAGGCTACGATCCATGTACAGGGAACTATGTGGAGAAATATTTCAACAGAATGGATGTTCAGAGGGCACTACATGCCAATGTCACTAAACTGTCCTATCCTTACACCCCATGCAGGTAGGTAACATATAGAAATATACCATACAATCCTCTCTCTCTCTCTCTCTCTCATAATGTAATGCTTTTACTCTATTTTAGACTTTTACCAAAGAACGAAAAAATTCACAATCCTCAATCCTCAATCCCTTAAGTAAACTCATGCATGTGCTATATATTGTTTGATCCAAAGAAACTCATGCATGTGCTATATATTGTTTGATCCAAAGAAATCCCTTATTATTAGCTTAATAATGCTCAAATTTCAAAAAGCATGGAGTTCTAAGGTCCACCTGTTCCAAACAGTTTAAGATGCAGGATTCACCAACCCAGAGCATGTGAGTTGTGCAACCTCCTCTCTTCAAGCTGTTCAAATTTCTACCTAATAACATCCAAATGATAACCTACTCTAAAAATGCCAATTTCACATCCAAATTTTGCCAATCCATTGCGGGTACGTTTGTTAAAATTAGGATGAATTGTGTGTCATAAATGTAGGTATTAATTGATTTGCCTGTTGGGTACATCTGGGGGGACAGGCCAGGGGTAGCTAAAAACAAATCCTTTTCACTTTCAATTTACTTGGAGTATGTGTCGAACTGGAGCTTTCTTTCCGTCTCCCTGCCATAACACACAATCAATGAATGAAACGTTGCAGCGGGCAGTGAGATTGAACTCTCCTTTTCATTTTCATCTCTCGTTAATAACTCTCTCCACCTTGTCCCAATCATTGCAGCTGTTATTTTCTTCTTTTTGTCAGTAAAAATCGCATTATCATGACAAAGGTGTAGAACCATCACACCATGGCTGTGGTGGAGAGAAGCAATATTAAAAATAAAAAGAAAAAGAAAAAAAAAAAACCCAGTAGTCTTTTTAATAGCACACAAATAATGACGACTGTCATTATCTTATCTAGTAATTTGATGAATCATGAATCATGAATGAATATATATAGAAAATTAAGATCCTCAGATTTTGAAATTATGGTGTGTACTGCAGTGATGTTATCAGCGACTGGAATGACTCTCCCGACACTGTACTGCCTATCATTCAGAAGCTCTTAAGTGCTGGGCTGCGCATTTGGATTTACAGGTACACCCTTCAAACTTCAAATTCAACCCATGAATCTTCTGCAGATCTTTGCTAGCTGTATAAAAATGCATTGAACGGTTTCAAAAATAAAATCAAAATGTTCCATATAATCTTTCTATTTTGAAGAACAGTATATATATATATAGTATTGGTAATTATATATAAGGAGAATAAAATAAAATGAAGAAAATGGGAGAAAGAAAATGTGTCAGTATTGATGATTGACGATGCATGCAGCGGTGACACGGACGGGAGGGTGCCGGTGACATCAACAAGGTACAGCATAAACGAGATGGGGTTGAGAGTAGAGGAAGAGTGGAGGGCGTGGTTTCACAAAAGCCAAGTGGCCGGGTGGATGCAGACGTACGAGGGCGGGCTGACATTAGCCACAGTTAGAGGCGCAGGCCATCAGGTCCCAGCCTTTGCTCCTCATCAGTCCCTTTCTCTCTTTACCCATTTCCTCTCTTCAAAAACCTTGCCGGCTTCACGATTTTAGCTGCTGGCTCGCGCATGCAGGCTGCGTATGTCTTTTGCTCCACATTTTCAATAAATTGACCAAAGCCTGACAGCCTATTCAACTAATTATTGTCCTCTTTTTGTAAGTTTTATTATTGTCTTTGAATGTGCTATAACAGTACAACCACAGCCATTATTGTCTTTGTTTTTTTGTTTTTTTGTTTTTTTAAATATCGATTATCAAAAGAAAAAGTAAGCACAATCAAACTTAAGCATCGAGTAGTACTTTCTTCATCTAAGGCTGTAATCCAAAAAAAAAAAAAAAAAATTCCGCATTCTGCTAGCCATTTTGATTAAAGATTCAAGTGTGCTCATAATTTGCTAAATACATAAGTTAAATTAATAATAGAAAAAAAATCTTATTCTCTCTCTTTTTTGAGAATAGTGAAAATAGAGAAAGTGAATATCAAAAATGCCGAGAGGTTTGCAATTGCAACTGCAAATCAATTGAAGTGAACAGTACAATAACCATGAAAAAAGTACACCCAGGTTAAGAAGGAATCCAATGCAGTTAGGGCTTAAGGCCAACCTTAGCTCCATCTTCTTCGATCCTCCTCTTCGTCCACGGGAGTATACCACGCTGGCCGTCGTTTTGAGTTGCTCAACCTGTAGTTTAGGAGAAGTTCTTCATTACAAAGTGCCCTTGTTGCCACCAGAACAAGAGTCTTCAGAACTGGGGAATCTGATCCACCATTTCCTGAACCCCCTAATTTGAACCAAAAGCTGCCAAATCTTTTCATCTTTACTTCTTCAGCATTTCCAAACAATATATTTGGAATATAGACTCTCATGTCCTTCTCGGTCAATGGGAAATCATAAGGGCAAATCATGACATTTGGGACCATACCCTTTGCCGGGTGGTTAGCAAAATGAGCAAGAGCTAATGGGTTTCTTCGCTCCAACACATCGCCGCCCCTCGTTCCCACCTGCGTGCCTTCCAAAGGACTATTGAGCAGTTTCCAGAATCGCTCTGAACCTTTCTCAACACCTTTAATATCAGGCTTGAATTCTGCCATGCTTCGGCCATCCCAAACTTCACGGGTTTCGCCTCCAAAACCCCAGGTTTGGGCATTGATCACACTTGCATCATACCTTGTGATCAGATATGGATTCTGTGCATCGACTCTTGGGTATCCGGGAATGTAACGGTAGTAAGCTGGGGAGTATATTACACCAGGGTAAAAGGCTACCACTTCACCCACATCAGCTTCGCCATCTAAAAATAAACCTAGGCCGGCTTCCTGGTGTTGTATTTGAGATGGTTTGATATCAAGCTTGTAGCCAGTGAGGTCCTTTAATCTCTCGGAGAGTTCAGCTCGTTTTAATGGTCTTGTTTCAGGTACAACTGTTCTGAAAAATCCTTAATAATCAGTAGTTATACGGGAAAACTACAAAACCCAACTCACACATGCAGACAAAAACAAAAAAAAAAGCTTTTAAGTAATCAGAACCAAAGGCCGGAAGTTTTGTCAAAACTAATTCAGGCTTCTCCTGTAACCAGAAGGTTGGTTCAGAACACCCAAACCATGAAGTCATGATCATAATAATTGCATTCTAAGTTCATGTAAATTCTAAATTGTTGTTGACAATTTGACGAAAACTATATATAAAAATAACTGATAAAAATATACAAGCAGGATGGCTTCAAATATTATTTGAGAAACAAGCCCAAACAAGAGAAGATCAAATGAAAGTGTCAGATGACTGAAATGTAAAGAGGGCCTCTGCACTAGAAGATGTAGAAGAAAGAGATGAGACACGACATGTGTATCAAAGTATTCAATTTTTTTTTAATGCCAAGTGCAACAGATAAGGAACAATAACATGCCCATCAAAGGAAACCCATCACATTTCACAGTTCTTGCTGCTAGACAAGCAACTCAGGAGATGATAACAGTACTGATTTTAGGCTTTTTATGGTTTCCTACAGCACCAAAGTTATCCAGGTGCAATGGGAAAATATATGCAAGTACCTTTAATCTATCAGATCGTAACCAAATCTGGGTGCAGAATATTCTTATTTGATTCCAGTATACATAATAAGATATGTGGTATTGCTCACTTGCCCCGTTGTAATGAGTTTTGTTAGAATCAAATATAAAGGACATCCATGAAAGCAGAACTGGTACCCTGGTTGAAGCCCTCACGTCCAACCTCTGTTGTGGCCAGGGTTGATTTGAGACATTGAGCATATAATAAAAACAACGCCAATTAACTCTTGCCACGCAAGGAGATTAAACATGAAGGCTTCAGTCCAGGTTGGAGGCCACCCTTGTACTTCTAGAGATTGTTCCTTTCTTTTTTGTGTGTGTGTGGTATATTACAAATAATTTGTCTTTTATCATCTACCAAAGATTGGTGTATATGTCAGCCAGCAATGCCCATTCAAATATCAAATAATTTGTCTTTTATTGAACAAACGCTAATAAGAATAGTAGTACCTATGAATGACATCACAAGTACAACATGATTTCGCCTTGCTAAATTTGTTAAGGGAAACTAATAAAAGTAGTTAAGGTAATTAATTGAACAAATGAAAAGATCACTCCATGCTATCAAGATAATCCCATTACAACTGCAAGGTTAAGTCGGAATAAAAGTCAAAGATCTGGAACATCTGAAGGTACAGTAAAGCAACCATAAGCTCATAGTTGGAAAAGGTTTTCTGGATTGCAAATAGAATCTTACCAGGATGGTTAGTAGGTTGGTCGTTCCTGCCAACAGCAAAACTAAGGCCACTACGACGAGAAGCAGCATCTGATGGTGGAGGTAATTTGAGTGCCTCATCTATGTTCTCAATATCAGGAAGAAGAATTTCATCCATAGACATGCAAAAACCTTTAATTTGAGAATGGATGTTTTCTTGGACTTGCTTCTGTTGATCAGCAACAGAGGCTTTATTAGCCATATTAATAATCTCCTCTGCATCTGCCTCTTCAGCATTCCTTCCCAAACGATTGTAGCTGGACGTTTAAGTCTTTCATGAGAAAAAATTTGATATTCAGAAGGACAACCAATGAAGTACGTATACTGAGTACCAAGGTAGCATCAAATTCATATAAAACCCCATGGTAAAATAGAGAGAGAGAGAGAGAGATAACATCCATACAAAATATGATGGGGAAGATGAGGTCTTTGAGGTGTTGAAAGCCTTGAATGATGATAAGGTCACAGGTATGACGGTTTTATTATGGCGTTCTTCCAAACTTGTTGGGATGTTCTTAAAGCTGACATCATGAGTGTTTTCAATGAGTTTCACACTAGAAGTTTGTGTGAAAAAAGTTTCAATTCCACCTTCTTCGCTCTTTGTAAATAGTAGCGGAGAAGAAAATTTCCAAGCCTCAAAATGCTTTCATCAGAAGCGGGCAAATTCTACATTTTGTTCTCATTGCCAATGAGTGCCTTAATAGCAAGATTAGATCTGGTGATCCAAGCGTGCTTTGCAAGTTGAATATGGAAAAGGCATATGATCAAGTAAATTGGGAAATTTTGTTGTATATGCTAAGGAGATGTGGTTTTGGGAAGAAATGGTGTAATTGGATAAAGCATTGTATCTCTTTGGAGCACTTTTCTCTTTTGGTGAACAGCACTTTGGCTGGCTTTTTTAGTAGCTGACGTGGTTTGAGAAATATAGACCCTTTGTCTCCCTTACTGTTCATTAATGAAGGTGTTAAGTAGAATAATTTCTACTATTTTGAACAGGGGTCTCTTATCAGGTCTTTCAGTGGGTTGGGTTGACAAAGAGATCTGATTCATAATTTTATACCAATTGATTTATAATTTCATAGAAATTATATATGCAGCAGATTCTAACCAGTTGTGATTTGAGTTGACAAAGAGATCTGATTGACAATTTTATACTAATTGATTTATAATTTCATATTGGTTCATACTTCAAAAGGCAAGCATGATTATCAACAATATTGGGGAAAGAATCCATCCAAGAGGTCTATCAACCAATCAGATGGTATGCACTAGTAGTTTGGCACCTATCTTTGCACAAGAACAAACAGCAGTGTGACTGAGACTAGCCACATACAGTTCGTGTTTAGAGGCAAAAATTGTTAATTCAAATAACAAAGTGAGACTGACCTGGTATAAAGAAACAACCGATTTACGTCTGCTTCAAACTGAAGTTGTCTTGGATCCTTGGCAAACATGGGATTTTTCGCAAGAGTTTTCACAGCCTGGGAATATCATTTACAAACAAGAAAGAATATTGTGTAAACGGCTGAAAATAACAACACATTTATTCATTTATATTATTGGTCAATTAGCTTGTTGGGGAATATATCAATCATTGAATTCCACCACGAACTCCAATTATAAAATGCCCCTTATTGGATCATCTGACCTCAAAGATATGCTCTTTAGGGTCATTGATTGGATCAATAATTGAAAAAGAAATCCTTTTGATGGAATTTATTCATGAGTAGATTTAATTCAACGTGTATGCAAGTAATTCTTAAACACAAATTGGAGAAATCAGTTTCAAATTCCTCATCAAGCAAAAATAAAAATTTAACTAGAGAATTAAAAGAACAAAAAAAGAAAAAAAAAGGAAAAAAAAAAGGGAAACTATCAATGAATGAAAGAAAAAAGAAAGAAATTAATCAAACTGGCAATACACGAGGATATTAAAGCCTAAAGTGATGAAATGTAAATCTTTCTTCCCTTTTGTTGAAATCATATACCTTCCTCACACCTCCTACTCTGTCCCAAAGCAAAGTGTCTTCAGTCTACAAGTTCCATCTACCTTCTGATACTATTCATTATACTATAACTAAGCACAGATTAGCAAATAAGCCACTTTTACTCATACCCATGATAATTTACAACTTGTATTTGAGGTACCCACCATCTCCTTTGCAACCAAATTTGCCATGTCCAAGGGTACTTTTTAATATGTCCACAATTTGAAAATATTATTTATGCTAGATAGTTTCAAAAGGTCGATGCAGGATCTCAAGATCCTCTTCACATTTTTGCTGTCCCCCTGATATGATCCAACAGTTGGATCCTAAAATTCCCCAAACCGATTCTTGAATCCTGGTCCGACCCTACAAGACCATGATTTTCGGACAACCTGATGGTTCATTACATATGAGATCATAGGATAATACAATCCCTGATCCATATCAAGATCTAAAGGCTGCCCTCTCTCGGCTGGATGATATATATACATACAAGAATGATCCATATCAAGATCTTATAAACCATGCTAGGCATGTCAGGCAATTCATTTCACTCCTATTTGACATATCCGATCTATCAATAACTCCACTTATAGAAAAATGAAAATCCCATCAAACAGAGACCATCCTCAACAAATAAGATTAGCCAAAAAATATGTATTTTTTGTTGTTGTTTTGATAAGGTAAGTGTTTATATTAACTCAAAACAATTAAAGACATACAACAAAGCTCAAGACAGGCATTAGAAGTTTAACCCTAATGCACAGAAGATATACTACCCTAACGCTCTACAAACTAAAAGCACTGACCCTCACAACCTGAGAGACAATGAAAGCTTAAAGGCTACCAAAATGAAAGCCTTTATATAAGGCCCGGTCCCATATTGGGAAGAAAAGTTTCCCAAATAGAGTGGATAGTTTATAGAAAGATATTCATGGGTGGTAAGTCTCACATTGGTTACTTGCTAGGTCAAACTAGGCTCTATAAGTGATTTTATGAAAGCTCCAAATTGACTAGTCTTTTTGGGGTAATAACGTAAACGTTACAAACGGTAGGAGAACCACCTAGTAATGCACCATATGGTATTGTCAGCACCGCATAATGTGGCCTTAACGAGGACATCAGGAGTTTAAGAGGGCAGTTTGTAACTCTCTCCCATATTGAGAGGATGAGTAACCCAGATGAAGAGGGGATGGTTTATGAAAGATGTTTATGGGTACAAAGTTTTACTAAGTGAAATTTATAAGTAATTCTATGGAAACTCCAAATTTACTAGTTACTTGGTGGGTCTATACCATTTGAGGACTACCCAGAATTAAAATAAAAAAAAATAATAAAAAAAAATCTACGAATATCAAGCTGAACCCTTTTTCGGTTGCTGAGAGAAAAGAAGAAACAAATGCAAAATTAAAGAAAAAATTAATCTTATGTCTATTGTTATTGTGTGTTTGCATAAAGATCAGAAACCTAGCTCAATTAGTTCAATAAAGTCAAATATTAAGCTCACTTCTTGGTTCCATGAGGTCCCAACTAATGGAAAATCCACTATTGAAATTTTTTAGTATATTATCTTCTTCACTTCCTTGCATTTTCTGGGCAAACAAACGGGCCCCAAAGATTGTTAATTTGGAAGGAAAACCCTCAAGAAAGAGAGAATAATCGTTCGAGTGAGAGAAAAAACCCCTGTTCTAGAGAGAGAGAGAGAGAGAGATACCTCTTGGAATTTGTGGAATAGAAAAGCCATTGTGAAGTGAGCTCCGAAAGCACTCTTGTCTGTGACGGCTTGAAGAGTAGCTCTAACTCAGTTTTGCAAAAAGAGAAATGGACTCTCCCAAGGAACAAGAAGAGGCAGAGCATGCCAAATGCTCAACCCTCCACGACTCCACGTGCTGAACCTCGATACCAAATTTTCAAGAGAAAATAGAATTCCCTTCTTATTTTCGGCTCATTTGCTGATCCAATATTGTCAAAAATCAAGAGAGTCGATGCCCTATTTTCCAGTTTTTATTTTTTTATTTTTTATTTTTTGTAAGTTTAAAATAAAAATATAAAAAATATTTGGTAATTTTCCATATGAGCTAAACGTCATAAAAAATTAAATTTTTTTTTTTAAAAAAAAAGAACTATTTCATAATTGCAAACAAACATTATAAAATAGCAATTATTTTCAAAAAATATTTTTAGTTAAAAATATTTTAAGCCAAAACAAACCACCTAAATGAATTGACAATGTAAATTCTAACATATTTATTTGATAGATTATGCGTCGAATTTAATCCATATGAGACGTTTATATAGGGGTTTCACATGCCGTTTTAATCATATTCAATATTGATTTAAAAAGGTTAATATTGCACTTTTAATTAACTTTTGAATTAATTATTATCAAATAAAAAAAATTAATAATTAATTTAAAATATCAAGTCAATATTATTAAATAATTATAAAATCAAAAATATAGTTTCTAACATTAATAATTTATTTATATTTATCTGGCTATTATTTGCTTATTAAATTTAAGGGTAAGGTTCACTTTACTCCCTCAAACTACCACCCCAATAACAATCTACTTCTCAAACTATCAATTACGACAATTTACCCCTTAAAGTACCAAAACAATGATAATGTACCCTCCATGCTAGCAAAATGACGAAATTACTCTTATAAAATTTTCAATAAGACAAAAATACCCTTAAAAATTGAAAAAAAAAATTTAATATTTTTTTGTTTTTATTTTAGTAAGGATAATTTCGTCATTTTGTTAAAATTTGGGGTACATTGTTATTGTTTTGGTAGTTTGGGAGGTAAATTATTGCAATTGATAATTTGGGGAGTAAATTATCATTGGAATGGTAGTTTGAGGGAGTTAAGTGGACTTTACCTTAATTTTTAACTTTTACATGCAATATTGCACAAGAACGCACTCATTCTGTCATGCACATGTACACTGGACTTGAGCATTAGAATTACCCTATTTCTTTCTTTTTTTTTATTTTTTTATTTTTATGATAGGATCATAGGACTACTCATTTACTCTTGGTTGATATAATGTAATGCAGCCTGCAGCATAAGTATTATATGTATTGCCGTTATCTATTTATTTTATTTTTATGTTTATTTATTTATTTATTTTTTCTATTTATGTTGTGTCAAAAACTATAGGTTGGAGGCTAGCAAGGGCGGACCTACATAGGTACTTAAGGTTTTCTGCAACCCAAAAAATTTAGAACTCATAAAAATACTATTGTGGCCCCTTAAATGTTTAATTTTTCACCCTCCATATATATAACATGTCTACTTTTATTTCGAATCCTTTTAACTTTAAACTTGTGATGCACACGCGTTCAGTTTAAAAGCAAGACATGCATCCATAAGTACTTGATTTTTTAAAAACACAAGTACACTATGATTTAGTATGAATTAAAACACGCATCAATTAGCCGACACCTTTATATATCATCACCGATTTGACTAGATATTTCCCATGCCACCTAATTTAAAAAATAAAACCTGGTAACAAATTAAAAATACTGTTAAATAAGTATTAAAACAAAAACAAATACTAGAATTAAAACATAAAAAATCTTAGAATGAAAACATAAAAACTATTGGAATTAAAACACAAACAAATAGGCCCACATTCCTTCAAACAGAGATTCTAATTCCATGGAGACCCACGATATTCCAAGTTTCCAACCCAACCCCCTGCTCCGGCGATGACCCAACCCAACCCCAGTCGCCAACGAGGAACTCCACTCTCCAACGACGAAGCTTCCTCCCCATCCCACTCTTTGAACCCAACCCGAAGAAACCCATGATCCCGTCAATCTCACCCTAAAAATCCTAAATCTCCAACAGACCTTAAGCCCATTCTATAAAAATCCGAGGAACCCACGGTTCCGTTCAAGTTTTCCCGAAGCCAACGAGGGCATTGCATACCCCGACTCCTGGTATGTTATTTTGGGTTGCTTTTACTGGTTTGGTATTAGTTTGAAAATAGTGAAGAACTACACATGTTTTTATATTGTTGGTAGGGCCATTATTGCACGTGCTATTGGATTGTTGTTTTGGGTAGCCTAACAATGAATATTTTTTGTATTGTTGTTTGGTTGGTGGACGATATTCAACTTTTATGACTACTTTATTCAATATGTGTTCTATTAAGAAAGTACTTTATTCAATAGTCCTATTGCATGTGTTAAGAACTTTTGTTGTTTTTTGTATGTAAAGTTTTTTTTTTTTTTTTTTGGTATTATCTTGAATTTAAGACCTTTTGTTGTAGACAAGATTCTATTAAAAATACAAGATTCTAGTCTATCCGTTCAACCTAACTAATAATATATTAGATTCTAGTTTAATCCTATTTATAAAAATACAAGATGAACAAAGGACAAATCAATAGAATTAAAGCTTCTCATTTTACTAACAACACATAATTAATCATCAACTACCATGATTCCAAGGTCATGTTATGTTCTATTCCTATCATGATGTTTTATTCTGAAAACATCAGAAAAAGAGCCTCCAAATTCAACTAGCATAGATCTAAACCATCTTCTGAATCTACAAAGCAGTTCACATCACACAATATTAGTAATTATTAGTACTAGCTTTGAGTGCTAAAACTGTAAATTATAAAATAGAAATTTACATGAGCACAACAACTAAGACTACTTGAAACATAAGATTAATTATATGTTTTTATTTTACATAAACGCATGCACACACATAAAGAGACTATATATATACATCGATGTGTTTATTTATTTACGCATATTCGGACTCCCAAGTAAAAAATCTTAGTTCCGCCCTTAGAGGTTGGACTATTACCTACGAGCTAGGGTTTGGAGCAAACCATGATGTTCCCACATTTGCTCCAAACCATCAGACATGTCTTCCTAGCTATTTAGCCAACAAGAACCTGCCATATGGTGCATTTTGGTCATTGATGGGTGCTTCCTACGTAGCATGAGATGAAAAGATAAAAAAAATAATAATAATAAATAAATGAAGAATATTTGATCAGGTCAAATTTGACCCTAGAGAATGCATTAGAGAAAATGTATGTGAACAATTAATCTTTTCGAGAAATGAAAAGGTTGTCGAAGAATATATATATCTAACATTGCTTCGATCTAATTGTCTTCGAATCACTTGCTATTTAAACCAGTCTTCAATGAGAGATGGTCAGAGAAGAGAGAATTGGGGACCCTAGCAAGCTATGGATTTTTCTTCATATTCTCTGCGGACGCGTTTTTCTCTTCTTCATCTTTTGCTTACTTTCTGTTCGGCAAAAGAAGCTTTAGCCGGGTTTGAATCCAGCAAAGTCAGCCATGAAATCTTAGCTCAACAAGAAGCAGACCAGGTGGTTAGACTTCCAGGCCAGCCTTCGGTGAATTTCAAACAACATGCAGGATATGTTACAGTCAATGAAACACATGGAAGAGCACTCTTCTTTTGGTTCTTTGAAGCAACCGACGAACCCCAAGAAAAGCCTCTCCTCTTATGGCTCAATGGAGGTAATTCAGCTAATACATGAAATATTTAACGAAAATTAAAGTTAATTAGAGTTCGAATTCAATTTTTATATATACCATGCACGTTAAATTATTATTTTTTCAAAAAATTTAGAGTGGTAGGAAATGCTATATATATATATATATATATATATATATATATATATATATATATATATCAAATATTTCTTAATGGTCTCAAAATTTTCAGGTCCAGGATGTTCGTCCATTGGTGGAGAAGCACTAGAGATTGGGCCATTTTTCCCTGAAAAGGGCAGCAAACCAATGCTATGTAAGATGGGTATCTCTTAAGCGCCTGAAAGTTTTTAAAATTTGAGATTATGATTGCAAAATTCTTAACACTACGTTTCTCTAAGGGTAACATGATTTACTTTAGTAGCTTAGACAAACAAGCACTGCTACTTGTAATTTACTTATGTGTTATCAGTGGCCAATTTGTTGTTTGTGGAATCTCCCTTTGGAGTCGGGTTTTCCTACACCAATACCAGTAAAGATATCGGTGAACTTGGCGACACAATCACGAGTAATTTTATACTCCCCTCCTTTTCTATATGTATAACATAGCATTTAATAGATGAAAATTCATTTTTTTGGTTGGGGAGACCATGCCACATCAACTTTAGTGATTGAATACATATACATGCAGTATATAATTAACAATATTTCTCGTATATTTTTCTCAACCTCATGATTAATGTTATAAATCTTTTATTTATTTGGTCTCATAATCACTTAATTGTCATTGTTCTTGCTGTAAAATTAGCTACGGATTCATACAAGTTTCTGATCAACTGGCCGGTTTCGACGATTCCCACAATTCAAATCACACGAGTTCTACATCGCTGGAGAAAGTTATGCAGGCAGAACAAATAAAAATAAAGCTTTTATTTTTCATCTAGATATATTTCTGGCACTATACGATAATGCTCGATCCAGCTGTCGTAATTTATCTAGCTAGCCCGTGTTTTACGTAACCCCAGGGCACTATGCTCCACAACTTTCGGAGGCCATTCTCGATCACAACAAGGAAGCATCCAAGGAGGATTATATAAACCTCAAAGGGTTCCTGGTAAATTTCTCCGCTAATTTTTACTTAATAATGCTTTGATAGCATGTTGCAATAATGGAGACCTAGAGGAGTTCTTTTGACAAACATTCTTTCTAAAGAATCAATTTATGTTATTCCAAATTAAAGGATATCGTACGTACTTATATACTAGGGATCTCTCATCAGTTTATTTCCAAAGATTAATCGGATTAGCGACTGAACGAAGAACGACGTACGTACGTGGGAAAATTGACCTTTCTTCTTTGATTTCACCAAGCATTTTTACGAAGAATAATGTTACACTTACTCTCACTTTCTTACACTCATTTTTCCACGTTCATATGTGGCATTTAAAACCACCATTAAATATAAGATAGATTTTTATTAAATTTTAATCTAATGATAGTTTTAAAAGCCACATATGGGTGTAGTGGGTTCTGCACTGTTGATGGCTTAAATCAAAGGCATTCATTGATCTCTCTAATTGCTAGGCGGCTGCCACCCCTTTTCTTTTCTTTTATTTTTATTTTTTATTTTTTTTAAAGACTATTTTTTAACATGTAGCATGTGACATGGCAAAACTACTTAATTAATAATTACTTGACATTAATCTCGATATAAGTGACCCCGTTGCCATCCAGCTAATTGTCTGCCATTGGAGGTAGTCGTGCATCCACCTCTCTCTAATATATATATATATATATATATATATATATATTTTTTTTTAACTTACCTACCCTTAAAAATTAAGCAATTGTTTTTTCAAAATATTCCTATAAGAAGGTCTGATTTTTTTAAAAAAAGTGTTTTGTGCTTTCAATTATTTGTTAATGAGTTTGACCACATAAAAATGTTTTATAAAATATTACCAAATGAGGAAAAAGTTTTTTCTTTTATTCTTCTAGATTTTTTATTCATAAAGAAAGAAAAAAAGAAAAAATCAGTAGGAATTTTTTTAACTTATGGTCTGATTTTTCATATAAAAGCAACAGAATCGAAGCCCACAAGCGCCAAATTAAAGCACGTGATCAAAGTTTACTAGAACCGCTCAATATCATGAAAATATCTTAGCCGAATTTTAGAACCATGCACAAAAAAATTAGAAATATCCTAGCCTCCTCCCTTTGGATCAAAAGAACTCATTAATCAGAAAAGGTCCAAAAAAACAAAAAAAAAAAAAAAATCTAGATATGATATATATTTTTGTTTTCGGTAAAAAAAATCTTAAATGGTAAACATAAATTTCTTTGTTATTAAAATATTGAGTAATCGGCAGGTAGTTAATTTAAGCTAGGCATGTTTGGTGGATGATCTTCTCTAAATTTCTTTTCACTTCTCAAAGGTGAAAATTCTTCTAAAATGCCGATTAACCAAACCGATTTTTAAATATGGGGCCATATGGCCCCTATTATTAACACATTTTCCAAAACAAAAGACAAAACTTCTATCAAAACTCAAAACACTTCTTAAAACAACAATTACCAGATAGCTAGCTGAACAGTAGCGAGATCATTTTTACATTTAAAAAAAAAAAAAAAAATTCATAGTTTTTACACTTCTCAAAACTTAATTAAAACCCAAAACACTTATCAAAACTTTATCGAAATGGCAACGAGTCAAAGAGGGTGAGACGGCAACAAGTTTTGAGACGTCTTTAGTTCGTCAATCGTCGTAAACAAATTTCTACTTGTTTGCAAAACATAAACGTGCTGCCACGAAAGCCATTGTGGTAACGAACAAATAACGGATTGAGCTTCTTTTTTTCTTTTTATTGGTAGGTCCCATAGTAATAAAGTTTATAAGTACACATCACATTTCATACCATTAGGTGTGTTTCAAAGGCTTCAATGCCAATTGCAGTTGGCAGGACCACAGATCTCGTCCTTTGATTCATAACATTAAGGTGTATTTCAAAGGTTTCAATGCCAACTAATTGACAGGACCGCAGATCTCGTCCTTTCAATAACTCCAATAATCGAAAAGGTTCAATCACATGCATTTAGCAGCCTTGAAAAGTCCCTCTTTGTTTTTGTTTTTTATTTTTTATTTTTTTTTGGCTTTGATGGGAAGCATAAAAGTTCCTTGTATCTCAATGCATGTCCTCCCTATGCAGGAGCTTCTGAAATTCCTAATTAACTTTTAAATTAACTCACGACTTTATTAAATTGACATATATATCTTTAAAGTACGTGATTTTTACATGTATTTTTTATAAAATTAAGAGAGTATGCACGTAAAAATTCATTTTCTAATTCCTCCAACCCAATTCAAAAAAAAAAAAAAAAAAAAAAAATTGTCTAATAAAAATATTCATCCAACGTACCCAATTTGAAGAAAACTTTGTCCGATCAAATAAACGATGGCTCCATTCAAGTTCTTCAACCTATAAACATAACATTTATAAGCTTTTTTCTTTTTAAACTTGTAGGGGATTTTAAAACATTTTAGGAGGGCAGGCCATGGCTAGCTTATGATTTTTTTTTTTTTTTTTTTAAGTCCAAACGTGGCCTTTATTTTGACTGGAAGCAACAATACCCACTATATACTTCCAACACAAGAGATAAAATTCTACAGCTTTAATTAGGAAATAAAAATAGAATAGAAATATAGAATACATAAATAAATAATTTTTTATTTTTTTTTTATTTTTAAAAGGAAATAATTTACAAAAGAGTGCACCTTTTGTATTAACCAAAAGGCATCAACCGCCATATATATTACAAGAATGACTCTTTATTTGTCTTCCAAACGCTTACTATTTAAACCCCACATGGTACTGCTGCTTGTATTTGAGCACGTTTGAGAGAGAGAGAGAGGAAACGATAAGGAGAGAGAGGTGGTACGGTCCTGATGGCTTTCTCACCGCTCTGGCTGAATTTTTTTGGGTGGCTTTTGGTTACTTTGAGCTTAGCTAGGTGTGAGCGTGGGATTGAGACTTCTGCGCAACAAGAAGCGGACAGAGTGGATAAACTTCCCGGCCAGCCTCCGGTGAACTTCAGGCACTATGCCGGATATGTTACCGTCAATGAGAGCCATGGAAGAGCTCTCTTCTACTGGTTCTTCGAAGCAACGCAAACCCCACAAAGAAAACCTCTTCTACTTTGGCTCAATGGAGGTATTCCTTTTCACTTTACTTCTTTTACTTCACATGTTAATATGGATAAGCACAGATGTTATCCGAAGAATATAAACCACACAGAGATATATATATCAAGTTGCTTAATTAATTTACTTCACTGAACATGGATAGATATAAATGAAACACACACACACAAAATGAGAGTTATACGTAATTTCCATATCTAGAATAATAAGATAAAATAGTTTATAGCATTCGAATTCTTACTAAAAAATTTGGCTTAATTAAATTGCTATACGATTATTATATAATTGAAATAACGTGTCAGTAAAAATCATCTTTTGGGATTTTTTTTTTTTTTAGAGAAGTGTTGATTCAATGGCTAAGTTTTACCATCACATTATAAAGTTATATGTCAGTTGTATAGTACTCTGCTAAATAACATTATTAATCCATAAATTATTCTTCACACTCATTTCATAACGGGTTTTAGGTAGCCATGTCAACCACTTTAAAAAACAAAAGAAAAATCATGATTAGTGTAAAATAAGTGAAGTCAACTAATGTAAAACAGGTATAGGGTATGGGTTCGAATCTCCGCAATGAAAAATCTTCATGTCTGATTAGTATAAATCACCTTAGTTTCCATTGATACCCTGGTGGGGAGGTGGACGGTTAAGCTATGGCTCGGCTGGTTTTGAGGGTACGTCTGCGGTTTCCGCCGTCTAGGTTCCTCCTGAACAGTCCCCCGCAAGTTGGTGCTAGTATGGTCACGCCCAGGTAGAATAGCCACAATTAGTCTCTCCTTCTAACCTTTTAAATGAGGGAAAAAATAAAAATAAAAAACTAATGTAAAAGTAGCATTATATATTTTAAGAAATAATTAAAAGATATATTAGAAAATTAGGTAAACATGAAGGTGTTAATAAAAAGGGATCGAAAATCCTCACACGTGCGATTTACTCCCTGCCTCCGGGCATGTACTAATGGTGGTTGGGTATTGGGTTGTCAGTTGACGAAAATTAAATGTAGTACTTTATGCGTAATTGATAAACGATTTTCTATTTTAAAAAACTTGGTTTTATTTTTATTTAAAGGTCAGTGGTTTAGACCATAGCCTTTACCATATACCCTTCCTCTCTTGAAGAAATCTTCATGAAATTGTTAGCTAGATGATCTGTATATATAACTGCCAACAAGTACTAGCCATAAAGAGCAATCTTAATATATTTGTATCTCACAATTATTTTACAATGCGACAATACATGTTAACTTGGTGTTGATACACGCACGGGTTCACCTAACTTTTAAACCGTACAAAATCGGGTTTTGCCTAGAATAATAATTGCGGATCATGTTATATATATCAAATCACCAATTATCATAAAAAACTTAAACTAATAAGAGCATGAGACTAGAAAACATGCCGATTATGTGGAGTAAACTATAGGGTTAATATTTAATACTATGTTAAATCACAAATTATTTCAAAGTTGAAGTCGGTAAAAAATGACAAATTTACTCATTTAACTACTATTCTAACAATGCAATCATATTTATAAGTATATGTGTTTGAAGTTTTGCATACATAAGCATGCATGCATGCATGTGAAAAATACTATACATGCATGTACTCTCATTAACATGTAAAATTTCAGGCCCCGGATGTTCATCCGTTGGGTATGGAGAAGCAGAGGAGCTAGGGCCTTTCTTCCCTCAAAATAGCAGCCAACCAAACCTAAAGCTCAACCCATATTCATGGAACAAAGGTTTTATATAGAAGTTCTCTTATCAATGAACCTGTAATATTTATTATTTTAATTTCCCATTTTGTCTTTCTTTTAGTGGCCAATTTATTGTTCATCGAATCTCCTATTGGAGTCGGGTTTTCCTACACCAACACTAGCAGTGATATCAAAGAACTGGGCGACAAAGTTACAGGTAATTCCACTATCCTTAAAAAACAGTACAATATTATTAATTATTGTAAAAATTCTTTCAATAATATTTCTCATGACTTTTGGTTAATTAATTTGAATGATCATTAATTAGCCGAGGACTCATACCATTTCCTAATCAACTGGTTCCAAAGATTCCCACAATTCCAGTCCCATGAGTTTTACATTGCTGGAGAAAGCTATGCAGGTAGCTAGCATATTATATATATACATCCTTTTGCCTAGTTTTTAATTAATAGTAATAAAAAAATAATAATGTTAATTAATTGATATTAATTCCATTTGCCACGTGTCAGGACATTATGTTCCACAACTGTCGGAGCTCATTTTTGAGAAAAATAAGAAAGCGTCCAAGGAAAACTACATAAACTTCAAAGGATTCATGGTGAGTAGTACTATACTTCCAATGAAAAGGACATTATTTGTCGACAGGGGCTCATGAGTGGTGATGATCTATAGTGATTAGTGCAGATAGGGAATGCGGCCATAGATGACGTTGCAGATCAGACGGGAATGATCGATTATGCATGGGATCATGCGGTGATATCAGATCGGTTGTACCATGAGATCAAGAGCAAATGCAACTTCAGCGATGAACACCCTCCCCGTAGCTGCGAGTTTGCCATCTATGACTACTTCAAAGTGTACAGTATTATTGACATGTATAGCTTGTACACTCCTAAGTGCCTTGATCAGAGTAATAGCACCGGTGCACGGCGGCGCCCTTTTATCCAAGGCGTCGTCGCTCCACATTACTTGTCCAAATTTGTAAGAATTCTCGACCTTTTTTCCGGAAAAGATAAAGAAAAAAAGTGTAGGGTTGTTAATTAATTATAAATCGATAATAACAGTTGGTTTTTTGCATTATATATAGGATGGGTGGCACATGAAACCGTCAGGTTATGACCCTTGTGTATCAGAATACACTGCAGAGTATTTGAATAGGCCAGATGTTCAAGAAGCATTGCATGCCAATGTCACCAAAATCTCCTACCCTTGGACTCATTGCAGGTACGTACGTAATAAAGACAGAATTGAACTGTTCTCCTGATTCCGTCTCAAATTATGCACAAATTTAACCTAATGAAAAAAAAATTGAATAAGTCTCACGCCAACGATCATGTGAAGGTATTCGAGGTATATGAATTTGTATTTAATTTACAGCGATATCATCAAAGTTTGGAATGACTCACCAGCATCAATTCTTCCTACAATAAAAAAACTTGTGGATGGGGGTCTCCGCATTTGGATTTATAGGTAATGGAAATGTTATTTATAATTCTATAATTATTTAGTCTAAATCAATATTTAGTCTAAAACACGTCTATTCCTTACAGTGGAGATACTGATGGTAGAGTACCAGTAACTTCAACTAGATACGCGTTGAGAAAGCTTGGACTACCTATTATTGAAGACTGGACTCCTTGGTACACCAGTCAACAGGTATTTCTTCTTGCTTCTTTTTCCTTTTGTTACTTATTTCAATTATGTTTCTCATGTGTGAATTAAAAAAAAAAAAAAAACCCTAATTGTTTTATGTTGATTTGTTTAGGTTGGCGGTTGGAGAGTCACGTATGATGGGCTTACATTTGTAACCATTAGAGGAGCAGGTCATGAAGTTCCGACTTTTGCACCCAAACAGTCTCTCCAGCTGATTACACACTACTTGGCCAATCAGAAACTGCCATCTGCACCATTTTAGTTATTGCTAGTTCATCTGCTTTGAATTTCATCCTTAATTTGATTTGATTTCTGGGACCAAGCATATATACCTTACCATTGTATTGCAATCATGCTGAATTGGGTGCCAAATGGTTTTTACTTTCAGTCAATTGTTTTCCCTTTTTCTGAGCTTTTTTTTTTTTTTTTCTGAGCTTTTTTCAGACAAATGTTTTCCTGGAAACCTAAATGCTTGAATAGATATGCCAAATGCAATCATTGTGTTTATGTTGAAAGCTAAGTAACAAAACAAATTTAAGAGATGGCATTGATCAAATTAAAAGAAAAGACAATGTCTAGTACTACTGCATGATTGATTTGTCTAACAGCTTACAATGAATTAAACAATTATTCTTGCTAAAAGTTACAACAAACAAGAGCTCCAAGGATGAATCAACTCTTTGGAAGCAATCACCTAAGATTTAACACACGCTTGATTTCACTCACCTTCTTCTACAGTAATCCTACTTTAACAATCAAAAAAGCCAGGACCAGCCCGTGAAAGAAGCTCCTTGCCAGCATCCTTTCCCATCAGAACCATATCTTCAAAAGCATATAGGCCTTTTCTTGAAGTTTCAAGCACTAAAGTAGACAGAGGAAAAAAGACAAGGAAAAAAGTTAAAAGATAATCACTCCTAAAATGGAGATGCAGCTAAATAAGATTTGAGTGAATTATCCTTGCTGAGCATAGATGTTCATACCCCGGGTTCCATCTGGGGAAGCTACCAACCCTTTAAATATGCAGTTACCATCTTCATCTTTGGAAGCATATCCAGCAATAGGAGTGCGGCAAGATCCATCTAAGGTCTCAAGGAAGGCCCTCTCACAGGCAACTGCTAGTCTTGTTTCCTCATGGTTCAAAGAGGCTATGAAATTGGCCTACAAAGGAAAAATAAGATAAAGTTTCAAGAAATGTGATTTTTAAACAACCACTAATTACAGCTTAAAATCTTGATATCAAGTTAGAGACCAACATATAATGCGGGCACCTACCAGAAAAATATATATATAGCTGGAGGAAAAATCAGCAGTATTAAAGTCAATGCTAATATGCACACATACTAATCAGCAGAAAAATGGGAAGCACTACAGAATCATGATAAAAAGCTATGTTAGTGAATTTTAATCTCATTTATTTCCCACAAAAACCCTGGTCATGAGTTATATAGGCATATAACGTTAAGCTCTTAATAGACACAAATCTTTTATTCTCTTGATCAACACCATTATTTATGAAAGAAACCAAGAGGCGTAAAAGGACATGGACAAACAAGACAAAGGCGAATGCGCTCAAGGTGGAAAATCTTGAAATGTTTTCTATGCCAAAAATCCCTTTCAAAAAGAAAGACAGCCTCACCATTAGCCAACTGGCAACTACTGCAGCCACAAACAGGCAATTCTAATATCCCTTCAAGGCTCGAGTCCCAGCTTAAACCCTGGAATTACTGTGGAAGGGCACATATATTGGCCTCAATTGCGTAAAGCAGACCTTAAGGCATGGAGAAGTTATAAATAAAATCTCATCATGACCTCCAAAAATGCTGTCAATTTCAATATCTGTCAATTTCAATATCAGATATAGATTCATGCAAATTAGCACGCATAAACAACCCTAGTTACATTCAAAATCATAAATTTAGGTTTTTTAGAAGAATATGAAATCACATTAACATATCATTTGGTTTGGATCATGCAAATTGCACAAGCCGGTCAGGAGCATGAATTATACTGACATTTGCAAGCTTAGTGAGTTGAACACCATTTTGAGGAGATTATGCTCCCACTCATCTCCAGAACAATAATATTCATCCATGCTTATAGCACATGGATTATTACACAATAGTTAACTTGCGAAACCATAACTGTTAGAACTTTTTAAAAATAAAATACAAGTGTCATGTTGGTGTTAAACAAACTGTTAGCACCCCTCCTCCTTGGATGGAAGCACTTGAACAGAATAGGGGGGAGACAAAAAGCAAGAAAGTTCTATTGGACGCATTTATATCCAGTGTTGCACCTGCAATATATCCCCTCATGTTTCCAATTTCTCTGAATATAATTTCACATTGCTTCAATGTGTCATATTTATGCCATTGCTTATGGTATATAAAAGCTCCACAATTTTTTGTTGATAAGTAATAACCAGTCTTATTAAAAAGCTCTACAATTTTCTATTTCAAAATCCAATGTTCAGGCCAAAAAATAAGGAAAAATCCAATATGACCACTCTTCAAGAATTATATTCCTCCAAACCTCTGAATCCAACGAGGTTGTGTTATTTTATTTGATCACAAATTTATTAATCTGGCAGTTACTTGTTAGACCTATTACTAATTGACCATGAAGTAACAAAGAACCACTCAACTTAAGCAAATAAATAATTTTGTTGTGGCCAAAGGTCACAAGTTATGGTCATGGGAAATGATTTACTCACTACAGGAAATATCTTGGTCAGCTGTTACATGATCAATGAAATTATTAAAACCAGTAACTCAGGCAAGAGTAAATAAATGCACCATTTTATTGTCATCGCTTCTACAGGCAATCCCAATTGCCCCTTGAGCAACAGCTGGAAGCATTTCATCAATTGAAAGAATCGAAGTCACATTCTCCGTCATATCTAAGCGTTTAAGCCCAGCTAATGCCAATAGTGTTGCTTGAACTACACCCTCATTTAACTTTCTCAATCGTGTCTGAACATTGCCACGGAAATTTTCAAGTACCTACAAGATGAAGTTAACCCAAAGCAAATAAAGAATCAATAAAATGACATACAAATCCCAGAATGCTGAACCATCTCCCCAAAATAAAAAGGAATAAATATGTAATTGTGCCATAGAGAGAAAAAAGAGCTCTTTAGAAAATAGTACAAATGGGAATGAATGGACTAACAGCAGAAGCAAGGTGGGGGGGACGAGAAAACCAACCATTCAAAAAATGATGCATGCTAAAAGGGCACGCCACCTCATATTCATCCAAAAATTCATGTGCTAAGTAAGCCCATCTTCATAGATTCCATGTAAAGAGCTTTTATATAAGAAACCCAAGCATTATATCTCCAATCAGTTTGGATCCAACCAATTTCATGTCAATTCTACTAACGTCATCTAATTGCCCATCAAGATAACCTCTAAATATAACACTAGCAACACCCATCTTGGTAAAAGAAGTCAATCATTTCCAAGTGCCTTTGTGTCCTGTGAAAAAGTTTACACAACTGTAGTATTACGTTTAAGTAGTATGCATATCTTTAGAAGCTGATTCTGTGCGGTTTGTCTGACATTCTTGCCCATCAGGCCTACTTCTACAAACTAGGTAGCCAATTTCAAACCTCCAGTGAATGCAGTAACATGAAATTGACTTTATAGTTCAATCAAGACATGTTTACAGCATGTGATACAACATACTAACTTAAGTTTTTTTTGATAAGTAAACAACATACTAACTTACATTAAGAGACGGATATTTATGGAGTAATTGTGACTTTCTTCTGAGTGAAGCAGTACCAACAGTGCTCCCAGCTGGAAGCTCTGCTACTGACGCTGCACTCAGGGAAATAAACGCATCTCGAACATCCTCACGCTGAAGGTTACACGGTAAAATTGTCTTCTCTGGTAAGTAAGTTGGAACATCTTTCATTGAGTGGACGGCAATGTCAATTTCACCATTTATCAGTGCCTCATCTATTTCCTTAGTGAACAAGCCCTTCCCACCTATGTCAGCAAGTGGCTGACTTAGTATTTTATCACCTGTTGTTTTTATTATTACGATCTGTATAGCCCCCTCTTCAGCTAGCTCTGAATGTGTTGCCATGAGTTTATCTCTAGTCTCATAAGCCTGAGCAAGTGCTAGTGGGCTGTCCTGCATATAAAAAGAATATAAATAACGCCCCTCATAAAAAAATAAATAATAACCAGTAGAAGATTTACAAAAACAAAATTTACATAAGCAACTAGAAATTGGTACAAATGAAGCAAATTTAGCGAGTCTGCATCATTACTGAAAGAGAAATGATGACTTGCTTGCTCCTACAATTATTGATATTAAAAGCATCCCAATGTACCTTTTGTTCATAGATGAGAGAATACACATCATCTAAACACAAAACCGAGTACAGTAACTCAGATGGCCATACCGCATAGGCAAACCAACAAAAAAAACATTTAACTGACAATCAAAAAGAAAAGTGCAACACCCAAACTAAATCCCTGAATTTCACAAAGAGCTCTATTCTTGGCTGAAAGGCTATGGAGTACAGACTGCCCATATCTGTAGGCATTATGATGTCATCTGCTATTCTACGTTTCATACATAGTAAATGAACCCATATCCAAGCAATTCGACCAACAATCATCCCCGAAGTTCTTACCTTTTGGCGAGAAAGAAACAATTGAAACCAATTTTCAGCATAATAATTGTAACGTACAAGGTCCCAAACACAAATAGCACAAATGAACAATGTAATCGAGCAAGATCAGAGGAACATAACACCTAAGTTACAAAGTCCTAAATGATCAACAACCTAAAAGAGAGAAAGACAAAGCGGACATAACAATGACAAATCATTCCAGCAAATAAAGTATACCCATTACAATTCAACCATAAAAAAATCAATAATTCACAAAATTTACCAAAATCGAAGCCACACTATGCAAGTTCAAGCAGGGCCAGAGAAGGAAACTGCGCGAAAGAAAGGAACTGAAGGGTACCTTCCTCGGGTGCCAATCCTGATGAGTGCAACTTTGGTCTTCTGTGTCTGCTGCTCAACTGCCACAGAGGCCCTAATGACCCTCACACTATGCTTTCTTGCACAGTTACGAGGAAAAGCTGGAGTGCTAAGGCACGGAGAAGAAAACCCAACACGTGAGACCGACCCACCACTGCAACATTTGATTGGACAAGAATGCCGTGGGGTAAGAGCCTGGTTCATACATAGATAGGAAGAAATAGCATCCATAGAGAGAAACAGAAAGCGAGAGATTAAAGAAGAAGAAGAAGAAGAAGAAGATGGGAGTTATTTCGCTTTGAAGGAACTCCTGTCTAAAGGAGTTGGATGAATGCTTGGGGGTGGATAGGATTCCGGATTTGGTCCCACTACTGTTCTTATCCTCAGGTTCTATCCATTTAGGCTTTCTTTCAGGCTTTTCCTTTCCAATTTTTCGCCTATTTTGTTTCAATTGGGCTTCACCAAACCAGTCCAAGTTTCCTACCCTCGTTACAAACAAAGAGAAAGCTATGGGCCTATGGCAGCTCTACAAATGGAATTAAATGAGCCATTAATTTTTTTTTTTTACAAAAATTTTGTTAATTTAAAATTTGACTTCACATTTCGTACATAATACATAAGTTAAGTCTTTGTAATTTGTAAATAGACTTATTTGCAATAAACTGTACTATAAAAATGTTTTGAAAAATGTTACATTAGTATTAGTACTAATCAGATTATGATATGTGTCACTCATAATAAAAAAATTCATTAATCCTGTTCTTAATTTTTACTGTAGACAAGCTTATTATAAGTAGGCCAAGACATCCATAATTTTTTTGGTCCTATGCAATATGCATGGAGTTTGGAACTCAATTACTTCTCAAAGGTGAAGCTACGTCAATCGGTATGGGGGATAATTTATGTTCGCATATCGAGTTTAAGTCTTGTTGATGTATATATATAAGACTATATATATTAACTTTAACCATACCTATTTAATTAAACAGGTCAAGCCCTTCAACCCTAATCCTCTAATTTTGCATTGAATTCGTGTCGAGTTTGTGGGTCATGTCAAAAATATCATGTCGAGTTCAAATCGTGTCAAAGCATACATATAAAATTATATAGGTCAACTATAATCCGATATATTTAATTAAATAGATAAAATTTGTCAACTCTAACCCTTTAATTTTATTTTGAATTTGTATTGGGTTAAGTTCAATGTCAAAAATTATCAACTCTATCGAATGGCCTTTCCCCGCCGGTTATCTCCTTCATAAATCACAAGGATATAAAAATAAATGAACAATAAGGATTAATCATTAGAAAATTTTATACAAATATTTGGCAGGACTTCAAGATTATACACAACAAAGACTCATCTTTTTTTATTTTTTAATCAAATAAGAAAAATGATACATAAGGTGAGTTATTCTCATTCTTGACCCGAATAAAGTAAAAAACCCAAATAAAGTAAAAAATAAGAGACCAATTAAAAAAACTTCCGAGCCCGAAAGTCGAAAGCGGCTAATCCAACTACATAATGTGCAATATAAAGTACACTCCAAACAAGGCATATAACAAGAGCAAACAGAAAAACAAAATTACAATCTTGACCTCACGGGGAGGTGAAGAAGTCTCAGGACACCAGAATGAAACACAAGTTTTCAGAGCCTCTCTCTAGAACAGAGAGCAGGACTCGTCTTATTTTAGAATAACACCCACCCATGCTCCAAGCCGTAGCCGTTTACAGGAAAATGCAATGCTGAAAAAAAAAAAAAAAACTTCCACTACAACTAGTTTTTCATTGATCCCCGAACAGCCCTTCCTGAAGCCTCTTGCAGTCAACCAAGTAAGCGAACCCATAGGCCAAGTTCTTCAACGTGGCCTCGTGCATCTCCTCATCCGCCGTGGCAGTCGCGTCTGTGGAGAAGAAAACCCTAAACCCCCTCACGAACGCCTCACGCGCCGTCGTTTCGCAGCACAAGTTCGTCATGACCCCCGTCACGATCACCTCCTCCAGGCCCCTCTCCCGCAACAACTTCTCCAGGCGCGTGTTAGCGAACCCGCTGTACGTGTTCTTCTCCACGACCACGTCCTCGGGCCTCCGGTCGAGCTCGGCCATGAGCTCGGCCTCGACCGTCCCGTCGATGATGAGGTCGCCATTCCACCACTCCCCGAGCATGCCGTGGTCGTCGGGGGACTTATGGGAGTGGCGCGTGAAGATCACAGGGATGGAGGCGCGTCGGCAGAGGTGGATGGTGGAGAGGAGATTGGGGAGGATTGGGTTAGCCATGGAGGAGAAGTAGTTCTGTATGTCAATGACCAAGAGGGCTGAGGTTTTGGGGTCTGGATTTCTCTGTCTGATCTCATACTTTTTGTATGAGGCCATTGATTTCTGGGTTGAGCAAGAGAAGTGCTTAGGCTTTGTTTGCCTCTCTGGGTTTTGAGATTTGATGGATCGGAAGAGAAAGAAGGTGATCACTGATCGATATAATTGTAGGGATCAGATCCCCAGCAATAGCTTCAATTTTTTTAAAAATCTTGACCTTTGATTCTCATCCAATGGTCTAGAATCTGCCATGTGTCCACTAATTAAAAATAATAATATTTTATTATTTAAATCATATATATATATATATATATTGGAAATTATATCAAGGGAAATTATATCAAAATACCTTGGGTGAGCACGCCAAAATGTTTTTGTCCATAAGTTTTTTGTGTTTTTGACAATTTACTCCTTGAGTCAATTCAAAATGTCAAGAAAATCTCTACTATCAAATTTGTTTTAATTGTCGTTAGATTGGTTGAAATGTACAATTTTGTCACGTCAGCATAATAATTTTTTATTAATTTAATTTAAATTTTTTTTAAAAAAAATAGAAAGGGTGCCCTCAAACCATCTAGAGGTGGCTGTGAGCCACCCAAAACCACCCCTAAGGTGGCTTGCGGCCACCCCTAAACCTAAGGGTGGGCTGTGGGCCACCCCAAACCACCCAAGGGGTGGCTCGCGGCCACCCCTAACCACCCAAGAGGTACTAGCACCCCTAAGGTTTAGGGGTGGCCCACACTTGGGGTGGCTCGTGAGCCATCCTAGGTGGTTTGAAGAACTAACGAGTCGGTGTTGTATTTATTCTTTTTTGGTGGATTAGTATAGTCATTTGTTTTGTTTTGGGCACATAATGAGATGAGTCAATTTTGTAGACATATAAATAAGCTATTTACTCTTACCTTATATATAAGTAAAGTTTGCCTATTAGGCTTCACTAGGTCATTATGTAAAAATTAAAGTTAAGAGTAATAGTTTATCTCCGCACACAAAACATAATTTTTTTTTATATGTTTGAGCATCTACAAGAGATTTGATGAGGCAAATATTGAAAGCATGTTCAGAAAATATTGAATGTATGGTGTTCTTAGATTGATTATCATACTTAATCTATACTTGATATATAGAAAGAACAGATTTATTATCGATTTATTATAATAATTGGTGTCAGAGCCTCTGTTTCTTTTCTTCATTGCTGTAATAAATATTGTTTTAAGCCATGTTAATTTTTTTTGTTTGTTCTAAAACGAGATTTGAATTTGGAGTAGATGAGGCAGCAGATCTACTGATCTAGACTTATTCCTACCGGTGTGTCGTCCGTGCTCATCGACATCAAGGTCTAGTGAGCGTTGCCGTTGTGTTTGGACAATACATAATGTGGTGTGCGCCCTGTGTCGATCGAGCAAGGGAAGATGTTGTGGGTGTGTGGGGTGGTAAACTGAATTTTTGTGGCTATTTTTCCTTTTCCCTTCTGTTTTTTTGGGTGTTGTTTGACTGACTTTTATGTTGAAGACATTGTGGATGGGACGCTGCTAAATTAAGATGTGTATATATATATATATATATATATATATATATACACAATCACAGATCAATAAAAAAAAAAAAAAAAATCGGATGGAGGCAATTTTTCATCGAGAAAAGAAAAAAAGAAAAAAATTGCTTTGAAAAAGGGGTGATGTTTATCAAAGTTGATTTTTTTTTTTTTTTGGAGGGAATAACATGTAAGTTTTTGTGAAAGGCAAAAGATAAATGACTAGCGTTGATGACTTGTTAGCCTATCATTGATGAACCATTTGTTATTATCTATGTTTCAATAGAACTCAAAAGACGAAGAATATTATTTATATATAAATTATAGTTTTTGATGTTTTGAGCGTGTGCGTGAAAATTTTTTGGAAATATTATAAGGCTACGAAATGCTCTCTGAAAGCTAGGAAATTGCAGCATTTTTTTTCTTTTGTTTTTAGTGCATTGAATTTGTCATTTTGCTTTTGCTTCATATGAAGTATAAAGGCTTGCTTTTTTATTTTTATTTTTATTTTTTAATTTTTTTATTTAAAGAATATATGCGTACCATCAATTCTAAAAAGGCAAATTTGTGTCATGTGGCATTATATTTTATGCGCCATTTGTGTTGTAAAGATTGCAATATTTATTTCAACATTGTTTTATTTTGTGAATATATTATTGTTTTGTTTTATGAATTCATATCGTTTTGGGTATACATATTATTTTTATCAATAAAAAATGAGGGCTTTGACAACTCCATTGATATTTATTTCAGTCATATGTGATTGTTATTTTGATTGAAATGTTTTTTGTCGAGCATAAATTATTAATGTGTTATGCATACATTTATGTTCGACGTAAAGATTTAAGCTTTATGATACATGAATTGACAATTTCCTGCATGCGTGTTAAACGTGAAACATATAATCAAAATTTTTTATTTCCTTTGTTTTGGACAACATTTTTTTTTTTTTTTTTAACCCAAGAGATTTTCAGTATTATTTATTGAAATGTGTCGTATTATGAAAGTAATAAATTACATATATTCTCATAAAACTTTGTTATGCTCTATCGGTTGATAAAATACAAATGATGCAACTCTTGCATTTGTGACACTCGTTGATTTGTAAAATGACCCATATACGTGGAAGAGTTGAATCAATGTAAAATAAACTCATGCATGAAGGAAAAATTTATTGTAAATGCACGTGTGAGTGTTGTGTCTCATATTAAGAAAATAAATAAAAAATTAGTACATATATTATATTGAAGAAAACAAATGTTAATATCTGCATATTTTGTATACAAATTGTTTTGTATACATTGATACTGAAATATTTGATTATAGCATTTCTAAAAAATTTACTTCCTTAAATCATCAAACGTACACGTGGTCTAATACGATTGGAGGTTTCAACAAAGTCTCGACGCTTGCTGGGCCGCTAGAGGCTTTTCCTTGGATCCGTAGGCAACACACCTCACAATTACTGTTTGAATCGAAACGCAGAAAGTAAGAGGAGAGCATAAGCGCACAAAGGGGAACGTAGGATGTCGTACCTGCTACCTCACCTGCACTCAGGATGGGCCGTAGATCAGGCCATCCTGGCCGAGGAAGAACGACTCGTCGTCATCCGCTTCGGCCACGACTGGGACGAGACCTGCATGCAGGTTCGTAATCACAAACAAAAAACAAAAATATTTTTGAAATTAATTTTAGTTTCAGTGATTAGGATCAAACCCTAATTCTTAAACTCACCTTTTTATTTTTTTTATTTTTATTGTAGATTTAAAGCTTTTAGGTGTTTTCATGTTTGAACCAGATTTGTTTCGAATCTTCAAAACCTAAATTTTACGCAGTAATGAAAGGGCGTCCGCCTATTTCCCTCTTGGGAAAATCTTGTTTTTACCAATATTCTTGATTGGAAATTTGGCTTATGTGCTGGTAATTTGTATTTGCTTCATTTCTCACCTATATCGCTATACCTGTTCAACCAGGCTAGGGTTCGTGCTTTTTCAATGTTTAGTTAATACCTTTTTCATCATTAGATTTGTTCAAAAGAACTACGACTATTGGTTCATAGGAATTGTTGCTCATCTAAGATTTGTGTATTGCTTATTAGTCTTGCATAATTTGGTTTCTGTATGTTCCCTTGGTGAAGAGTTCGATTGGTTGGCCTAAATTATGAATCGAACTCTGTGGTATAAAAAATAATTCAGAGGTTCTTGGGGTAGGCCAAAATAACAATTTAGGTCTTGCAGTCAAATTTCGTCAAAATACTTGACGGATTCCGTTAGTGTGCCACGTTAGCACCAATAAAATGATGACATGTGTTCCTTTTCTTTATTCTGCTTGTGCAAGTCTTGTTTTGCTTTGGGTGGGTTGAACATATATTTTTGCATCTGCCATCATACCCATAAACATCCCCTGTATGAATGATCTGTTTTTGAAGTTAATTTGGTGACTAGTGGACCCACTCTCATGCTGAATATGCATTTGCATGCTTTGAACAGACTTTGCGTGGAGTCTGTTTTAAGCCAGTAGAAAGGATGAGGGTTGTAATAGCCAATTTTGGATTTAGTCACATTTCATGAATGGAACCTTCAGTTTGAAACAGGATTCATAAAGCCAACCCCGCAATTTGATTAGGAATAAAGGTTTAGTTATTCAAGTTGAGTTGAGTATCTATTAAGTGTATTTATTTCTTTGGAGGGTCTAGAGTTTATAGATACTTTGAGCTTCATGCCTGTCAACAAGAGAGAGCCCCGCTTAAGTAAATGCCGAAGGAAAATGGAAATTAGAATTTAATGAATACAATAAAGAAAAAAGAGATATATTTTGGTGTAAATAGATGGAGCACGGCGAAGCTCATAGGCTTTTAAGTGACCAAACGTTGAGGTTTTAGGGTTTAAAAGCTTTAAAATTGCAAATATGTGGTGTCGCATTCGGGTTTGTAATTATGGTGGAGCCCAAGTTTGGGTTTGTAATTATGGTGGAGCCCAAGTTTGGGTTTGCAATTATGTTGAAAGATAAAATTGAAAACTCCATTAGTTCAAGGGCATCACAGGATTTTACTGAAATACATGTTTCCAGGTACTAGGTGGGGTTAATGATTAGGCATTACCTTCTTTTTTCTTTTTGGGAAGTTACATCTGGTGAAGGTTCTCTGTAGCTCAGCAAGCCTCTAGTAGTCTGTCTTTAAGGCATCTTCATTTAACACACACACACACACACACACTCATTACTTATCGAAAAAAGAAAAAAAGAAAAAATGAATGCGCACACACGCCCCCCCCCACCCAAAAAAAAAAGAAGCTTTCTGATGATCTTTTCACTTACAACACCTGAATGGAAAAGGTTATGACGAACCGTTACCTTGTTATCTCGAATTATCCCTGCTGTGGTTTTCTAGACGAGGGACTGCTATTTCTGTTGAATTGTTTCTCACTTTGTTGTGAAAGCTGGCTATGTTCTCAATCGTTATCTGTTGATGGTCTAATTAATTTGTTTTGATCTAGATGGATGAAGTGCTGGCATCTGTTGCTGAGACAATTAAGAACTTTGCTGTCATTTATCTTGTGGACATCACGGAGGTGCCCGATTTTAACACAATGTACGAGCTGTATGACCCATCCACAGTCATGTTCTTCTTCCGGAACAAGCACATTATGATTGATCTTGGCACTGGAAATAACAACAAGATTAATTGGGCTCTCAAAGACAAGCAAGAGTTCATTGACATTGTGGAGACAGTGTACCGTGGGGCAAGGAAGGGACGTGGTCTAGTGATTGCTCCAAAGGACTACTCCACCAAGTACCGCTACTAAGTCCATGTGCAAGTTGTGATGTACTTGAGGTTTGTAAGATCAAATCTTGAAAACCTGTTGCATAATATTGCACATTCTCTGGAATTAGTTGATTTGAAAACTTGTAAGATTAGATCTTGAAAACATATTACTTGAAACTTGAATTCTCTAAAAATCAATGCTCGGAGATATCAGCTTTATGGAGTAGAGGTCACTACTTCGAATCTCTCATTTTCCCTCTCCTTGGGGCCAATTACTTTTATATATATGGGGATATCATTCAAGGAGTTTTACAAGTAGTGCTTTTCGCTTTGGCAATGCTCTATTTAAATTCAATAATAGTACCAGCCCTAGCATTTAAAATCCAAAATCAATTCTGTTACGTATACAAGATTTTGTGCAGCATGTCTGAGTGTAATATCATGTCAACTATTGGTTCTAGACTGAAATTTAGGACGTGATGGGCATTCACATGTTTTCAGTCAAGTAGCAATCTGAGTCTCGACCGGTGGGCTAGATAGGAACCAAAAGGCTAGTAAAGGTGTAATAATTTCATGGTGGGACTAGCAATAAACTCATAGCCATTGCTGTTGAAGTTAGGGTTTTACTTCTCATGGCTCTCTTGAAATTTTATTTTGAAGTTTTCTCTTTTGCGCCTGTTAGTTTATATATCCGTCGACCGCAAGGGACAATAGGCAGAACTCATATATCTTCTTCATTTTAGCTTTAATTATTATTTATCCAACACAGATATTGAGAAACATAAATGGTTAGGTGGTCGTAGTGGTATGTTTTGTGCTTTTCTCACTCAATGTCTGTGTTTGATAATGATCTCAAAACAATGATGGTTTGGTTCTGAGATTAGTCATGATTCCCCATATAGTTTTCACTCGTTACTGAACCAAAATTTTTGTGCCAATAATGTGATCAGCAGTTGAAGTTTCCAAGAAGGCTTTATGCACAGTTGAGGAACGGTAACTCCTTACTCAGTATTTACTTTCCAGTTAGACTGATGGATCTATAAATTTTCCTCTTTGAGCCATTAGTATTGCACCTGGTACTACTTTTCAGCAAAGTTCTGATGCCATGTAAGCCGGCACAGTACTCTGAGAACTGAGCTTCAATTAGTGGTTTGAGTTTGGTTGGTGATTCTAGGTGATCTAAATTACCATCTGGGTCGGACTCCAAATACCCGAAATTGATCTTACTCTTGAAGGATTTACTTGTAAGAAGGTTGTGGTGTATGTTCGATGTGTATAGTCTTTGAAGTCTCCCTTGTGGTAGGGCAGGAAGAGTAGAAATTCCGGCATAATAAGTGATTGCTTGCTCTCTGTGTTGTAATGGAAGCAGTGATCCAGGAATATGCTCCAAATTGTCATGGGAACTCTTCTTCTGTAGTCTGAAAGCTAGTATGCTAAACGACCTAACCGAATAAAAAGTCTTTTGCAGCGTATTACACATTATAATGAGTTGGCCTTCCGCATTCACTCTGATAGTGTGTTGGTCATTTTTGGCTCGTGCTTTGTATGCTTGTCTGCTTCGATGGCACTGTAAGATTATGACCTAATCAATGGTCCAGATATGTCAGACCACTATCCTCATCTCAAGAAAAAAATTGAAATGTGGAAGGATTCAGGGTGTTCGGCCATATTAAACTTTTTAAAAAGAAGCCTCAAGGTGGGTGTCAACTCTCAACGGGTGCAGTTCTAACTAGAATTGAATGCCATCTGAATCCATCAACTAAAATTGGCTTGTCAGTCTTTTGTTGCCGCATAAAAGAGCTAAAATGGTTTGCTGTTGAACCGACAAGTAATGGGGATTTAGAAATAAAAGACAATTATCTTATCATCCATACCATGTTACTGCAACCATTGGAATTCTAAGAACTTCAGGTATTGGACAATATGTACATGATTAGTGTTTCATAAGCTCAAAAGCAGCTTAAAGATCCTACATCATGGCCCAAAGTAAAAATAGAGAATAAAAATTTTCTCCAAGTTGGCTGAAATTTTTTTGTAGTAATACATTTAAAACGTACAGTTATTGTCTTCGAAGTTATAACCCCCAACACAGCCAAAAAAACGATGGCTATTCTGCGTTTTATCCCTCTTTTTACTTCGAGACAACTATCACTTTGTTGGTAATCTTTCCGGCAGCTGATGAACTTTTTCCACCCAGTACATAATGCATGAAACTTCTGCTTGTTTGCGTGTAGCAATTAAAATTACGGCAAATGAGATTATAAACGGAAGAAAGAACTAATGAATCACATTCAACTCAATTTATAAAAAAATCATTTCATCCTGAACATTAACAGGAGATGGGAGTCATGGTGCTTTACTACGGCAATTGTTCAACCACGTTGAAAGTTCCTGAGAAATTTTATCAAAGCATACGTTCCACTCGTTTGCTGGAAGGTAAATAAACCAAGTTATGACTTGAATGTTGTATAGAACAACATTTACCAGATATGTACTGGCATGGGAAATTCTAAAATGGTTGAGGATCTAACAGATTCAACGAAAGCAAACAATTCATGGAAGCCTGAGAATATCCAAGCTTTACATTATTTGAGACAATAAATACCATGACTTTAGCAGGCATCAAGATCTCGGCATGGAGGTGGCTTGGGCTCACTCAGCAAAGTAGTATTCCCTCCTTCTGGTCCACATCTAATGCGCTGTGGATTTTGTGTACCGGGCTGAAACGTACATAAAAAAATTAGTTCTACTATGTAGCATCGTCATTAGGCAAATGAGAACAAACGTTTTTGGAAGGCAGAGAAAAAAAAACTTATCCCAAGCCCTGTTGCCTTACCGGTAGCTTCTCGCCCCTTCTTAAGGTTTCAACTATCTCAACAACTCGCTTGGGGGTAACATCTTCCTGCAATTGACAGAAAAGACTCATAAATTCTAAAAGTTCCCAACCATTTGAGCTCAGAAGTCACAATGATTTGGCAACAACAAAGGATGATCATGCACCCACATAGTAATTGTAAGTATATCCTTCGGATCCGTTGGAGTAATCAGCCACTGTAATCATGGGAGCATTCACACAACATCCCTGCAGAAAACCAATAATTTGTATCACACCTTGCTTTGCATTTAAAAATGAGTCGCTGATGACAGAAGTATTTTATTCTCATTTTTTTATTGATGTCAAAAGTAAAAATATATATTATAAAAGCTAGTAACTCTTGGTCCCATTTGTGTCCAACCATCATCAACTTAAAATTTGCCTGCTTGAGTTTTTTCCTAAACAGTAAAAATTGGACCTGAAGGAAGCACACTCATCACAAATTCAGTCAAAATCCATTTGATAAAAAATATGAGATCACCAGTCATGAATGCACTTCCCTTCCAATGGATGTCCTCCTAATTACAGAATTAAGTCGAGCAAAACTAGTGTAAAAGGCTACTGGCCTCCGCAAAAGCCACAGGCTTGGATCAATGAACAGTCGACACAAAGACTCACCATGCATTCCATTTCTCCAACAGAGAACAGGCCATCTTTAGTTACTTCTGCAGATAACAAATACTAGAAGCTTATTCTTCAAATGTGGTTTAACTTCAAAAACATTCACAAAGTTTGGTGAAATGTACAACAAGAGAAATTAGAGCAAATACTTCGTTTACTACTTACCATTGCGCTTCACTCCAAGGTGTTTCAGTAAAGCATCTTCAATTTCTCGAGAACCGCGTATCATACAGGGTGTCGTGCCACAAACCAACAGGTGGTACTTTCCAACCTGCAAAACCAAACAAGTTCATGCAAGTAAACTTTAACTTTCAAATGGAACTTGGTAGCAGAAGTATTAAAATCTTAACAAAGAATTAGTACTCACCTTTGATCGATTGAACATTGAATAAAATGTTGCAACCTCATATACACGGATTGGAGCAACTTCTATAACCTTAGCTACCTGAAGTGTTCATAATACAATCTCATTACATAATTATTCACATACCCTCCAGCATTCCCAATTGTTATAACATTCTGTTCTGTCACATGAAGTTTGATAAGAACCTATAATGTAGCAAGATGATGAAAAATACCATAGAAGCAGTAGAAATATATGCTATTCCCTGTACAATCAAAACTTCATTTAAGGAAGAAACTTTTGACATGAGAAGCACATAATGCAAAACAAGTAGATATTTTAAAACGGATATTAAGTATGCCTGACATTAACACTAGTGCACCAACAGATTCTTACCATAAATGAAAAGATGCAGACAACCCCCAGACCAAATGTTATTCGACTTTGTATTGGCAACTTATGCACTGAAGACATATAAGGGTAACTAGTCTGCGGCTAAGTTAAGTAATGTAACACAATTACAACACCAACTCAATTATCAGTATCCAAAAATGCAATGGAAAGGTCTGACTTAAAAAAGGGGGCTTGCTTTATGCATACTACTAGCTTGATTAACTCTCAGATCTAATTTCCAAAATATGCACAAGCTGTGAGCATTGTATGCCAACACAGGGCACACTTGTGGTTCACAGAATTTCTTTCATTATAAGGATCACACAATTTGTATTCTTGTTTGATTTCATTACTGAAGCTTACAGAATTGGCCTTGTATCCTCAATTACGTAGTCTGAACCCATACTCCAATAGTCTTAAACAAAAAATCCCAAATCCTATTGGAAATTACAACTTAAATCTTTGCTAATATCTACGTATTAATTTGAGATATCCGCATTACCTGCATATGAAAAAGTATGCCCTGACTTGAACTAGATATCTTCCTAAAAGGAGGAGCCCTCTGTCAGTCCACTCTGCCTTTTTTCATCTCTCCAACATAAATCTCTCTCTCTCTCTCTCAAGAAATTATTTTCCTGATGGAAATAATTTGTTTGCTAAGAGGTTGAAAGATATGAGATTGTCTCTTACATGATATCAGAAAGTAATGTTTAATCCCAAGAGTTTGACTCAGTTGGTGGAAGCAAGGACTTATGCTCCTCGTGGTCTCAAGTTCAAAACTCATTGAGTGCAAATTGCTTGTTGGGGCTAGCCCCCTGAGCGAAACCCGCAACTTAACCTATCCATGCTGAGATAAGTGTGAGGCATAGGTCTCGGGTTTACCTGATAGGGGTGGATACACAAAGTGACCATGCCTTGGAGGGGTTTCCGGTCATTAATATATATATATATATATATATATATATATATATTTTCTCTATCAGGCTGCCAAAAATCCTTTGTCACAACTCTTTTCACAAAAATTATAACATATTTAGATATGGCACATTGATCTGATCAGGAAGAATTAGGCCATGCTGAACACACACGCCGGGGCTCTCATTGCAGTGGACCACCTCTGATTTTATGTTAATAGGGCTCTAATGTGATCCTGAAAAACTGGGTTCTATTGCAAATAAAATATCTTTGTTGTCCTTCTTAACATTTACATGGAAGATATTCATTTTGCAAAAACCCAGCCCCAGTCATCTACCACCACTCACCACCCCCACCAACACCTTGACAAGTAAAAAGTATCCTGTAAATACGGTAATTGAGTTAGGTTATCTTATGGCTTGGCAGAGACAAAGAAGGGGAAACTGCATAAAGAAGTTGTATGGTAAGATGTAAGTCAAAAGATTGGAAGGTGGTCGAACACAAGACATCGTTCCACCTTTAGATTCAAGGAAACCAACAGTGCAAGTACCGTGTCAGCTGATCCCATCCCTATATATGAAAATTATACTTAACTTTCTAATTCTACAGAAATAATATTCAGGCAAGAGGGAATCACTGAAGATTGCTTGTATGTACTTTCTAATTACAAAGAAATCCAGGCCAGATCAGATATAATAATATATGCATGTACTTATAGAGATGCAAATAGAGAAATTTTAAATGAGTCATTCCAACATACTGCATTCATAGCTGAAACAGGGAGCCATCCTCCATGCTGCTGTTGTGCAAGATCGAGCAGAGGAATCACTGCAGATTGCTTGTAGTTTGATGGATAGTGAGATAATATTTCCTTTGCCTGCAAGTGCATAACCTAAAATTCTTAACGCAAGATTAAAAAAAAGAAATCTTACATGTGCCAAGCAACATCATCAGCCACTGAGTTAGATAGGTTGTGTGAAGCTATGTAGCAGTTGTAGATTGAATTCAAGATCGTTGTCTTCATGATGTCCGATATAAATTGGAGGATTTCAATCTTTTATTTTATTTTATTTTCCTTTCTTTAATTTTTATGCAAGTGATTAACCTAGATGAAAGCTAGAAATGCCTTCCAAAATTGTTTACTATTACACTGCAGCGGCCAGGCACATAGGCTAGTTCACAAAACATGAAGCATGAGAAATTGTTCAAAATAAAGGGTAAGGAGGAATGTAATGCCATATGACTTTGGATGCTGATGCAAGCTGTTAATGTGCCATATGACTTTGACATCAGCACACTGTTAGTGTGCTGGCCGTTGAAGGTTAATGAAACCAAGCAAATAAGATGATTGTGCAATTGAAAGACTCATTTATGTCTTCACAGAGGAACATACCTATCCTTACAAAGCTGTGTATTTGACAAAGTGATACATCTTTACTAAGCTGTGTACAAGACTCATTTTTCTTTTCTTAAATAAGTAAATTGAGCTCAATATGGCCTGTACTCGTGGCTTGTGTGCTAGTTGTAGTTGAAGACTTGGCATCCTTGAAGCATGTACTCCAACTCTTGTCATGATCGGAGGTTGATATAGATGATTGACTTTTGATGTTCCAACGAAATTTTTGGCATATTTGTTTTCTTGTTATTCTTCTCTTGGACGAGTTATAAGAGAAATGGTAAGAATGAGACCTTATAGGAAGCCTTTGATAATTTATAGGAAGGATTTTTGTTGTGATCACATCATATAGAATCATATTTTGAAGAAATTTGGCATAATTTGGCACATCAAACATGCTTGTTCCTTCTGTTTTTTGTTCTGATACGGCTTTTGAGTACGTAAATAGGATATCCTATATAAGGGTCATCAAAACCATGTCTACTTGTAAGCTTATTTGATCAGAAGATAATAGGCATGGTCGTAATAATAACAGTAAGGGATTTATAGGAAGGATTTTTGTTGTGATCACATCATATAGAATCATATTTTGAAGAAATTTGGCATAATTTGGCTGGCACGTCAAACATGCTTGTTCCTTCTGTTTTTTGTTCTGATACGGCTTTTGGGTACGTAAATAGGATATCCTATATAAGGTTCATCAAAACCATGTCTACTTGTAAGCTTATTTGATCAGAAGATAATAGGCATGGTCGTAATAATAACAGTAAGGGATTTCAAAATGTGACGGAAGTTCAAATAGGCTAGCCAAGTCAATCGGCTTGTGTGCAGGCTCCAGCATGGCCAGAAACAGACAAATCAAGCTTCAACAGGTATGTAAATCTCACCCATAGCTCAGGCTTGGTTTGAGCTCATAAAAATTTAACGAAGCCAAGTGCGGAAATACACAACACTCAGCTTGCCCCAGCTTGTTTTACCTTCCAGGGATGAGATGCTAATTGTTTACAGTAGCTCTCAGAACAGTATGATAGTCACCAAAACTAACAAAACAATGAGCCCATAGCCTTATGATATGGTCACCAAAACTAACAAAACAACAAATAATAACATCGTCGATTGCCTAAACTTCGAGCACAATCATTCCCTTTCATTCTAAATATCAGCATTCGGTCACAGGGGAATGACCACACAGCTACAGAGAGGTCGAAGACTAACATGATATGGACCAATAAGTCTTCATATGAGCACACACTAAAGAAAAATATCCTTAATTCACAACTTTTCCATTGAAATATACCGCAAACAACAAAATATCAAGGACCCAATGCCAATAATTCGAACAGTCAATGATAAATATGCATAGCAAAATGTAAATTTGCAAGCAAATGTTAGTTATGAAGAGATCCACTAATATAGGAGTAAAGCAAAGAAAGGTTTCCAAACTATTTTTAGGAGCAAAATGGCATTGTTCAACTAATACGAAATACAGGCAAACGGAGACTCTTTTTTTTTTTTTTTTTGGTTGCATATAATACACAAAAAAGAAAGGAAAAAAAAAAAAAAATCAAAATAACGATAAAAAAAAATTCTCATTTTCACAATTTTACATTATCTTCATTCATTAAAAAAAATATATATATAATAATTACCTTCTCTTTGTTTACATCTGAGAACTCCCACTGAAGGTCCGGATTGTTATCCGGCGAATCAAGGTGCTGCTCAATCAATATGCAAAAATATATACAAAAACTCGTTCAATTCAATAAGGAAGTTAACCAAATAGAAATCGAATAATTAGAGATTACTTTTTTTTGATAAGTAATTAGAGATTACTAAAATGAAGAAATTATTTGGATTAGTGGAATGAAATGATTGGGGACTAAGAAACTCACGTAGTTGAGAGCAGTGGAGAAGGATCGCGAAGATAATGGCTGCAGTAAAAATAGGAAGACTCAAACGGAATGAAACCAAGCGATGCGATTGGATGAAACGAAAACGAGAGAGAAAAGGCGAGAAAACGAAGAGGACGGAAATGAACCTGACGGAAAAGCTGACGGATCTCGAGGAGACGGTTAGCGGCGAGGCGAGCCAGCATTTTCCTCCGAGACCGGCGAGGCGAGCTGAGCTTAGCCGAGGAAGTGAAAGAGATCAGAGATGGTGTAGACCAGAGACTAAACGCTTCGGAAAAAGCCTATAGCCGGTTGGTATTTCAACCAAAAAGAAACATACAAATATCTGGTATGGGCCGAAGTGAGTAGGCCCAAAGGGTAAAATTTTATTAGCTTCGGTTTGTGTTTAGACTCTCTCTTCCTATAAAGGATCCATAAAATTGTCAAATGTGTGGTAATCACTAATCGTCCACCATGCATGCATGGCTCAACATTTGTCAAAGGTTTTGGGCCTCCTTGGTTGTGCGCTTGAGAGGCTTAAAAATTTGTTTAACACTCAAAAAGTTTGTTTGAAAAAAAAAAAAAAAAAAACTTGTTTGGTAAAAAAATTTGAAAGTGCTTTTAAGGGTCAAAAAAATAGCCAAAACGAACTTTTATTAAAAGCTTAAAAGTTAAAAATGAAGATATTGCAAAAAAAGACGCTTTTTATAGCATGTCTGAGATTGCGTTTGAGAAATAGAGCTTTTAAATAAAATAAAAAAACGTTTTTTTAGCAAAAGCTTCATTTATAAGCTTTTGTCAAAAGTACATTTTGACTATTTTTAAGTGTAAAAAAATTAAGTAAGTGCTTTTAAAATTTTTTACTAAACATGTCAGCTTTTAGTTTAGCATTAAAAATACTTTTTATCTTTTATAACGCAATCTCAAACATGCTTTTAAACTACTATTGTTTTAAAGTTATGCCAGTCATTGTTGCAATATTATGGTCACATCCTTCCTCCCTTGGTCACTATCATTTTTCTCCATTTTATGTAGTTATTTATATTAATGTTGCAACTTTCTCATGTCGCTAACACTACAATTACAATTTGTACTTATTATCGTTGTTATTGATAAAGTTATCATTATTACTACTAATAAATTTGTTATTGTCCTTATTGGGAAAGCCACCATCATTTTTAACATTGTAGACTAACATCGTCATCACATCAACATTGTCACATTGACATGAAAATCCATGGCTTGTTGAATATATACAGGGCATGCGTGCAAGAACATCTCCAAATGAATTTTCGGTAATTTATACTATATATCATAATTGAATATCGTACTTATATATATATATACAAATTAACAAATGCATGCATTTCACAATGGCTATTGTTGTCTACTTTGAATGGCTTCCACGATTACTTGTGTTATTGCCACCCCAATGATAAACCACGTAATCCCTGCTAATATTACCGGTAACCAAGAGCTGTTAACAATCTCCAACGCCAAAGAACCGCCTATATGTTCTTTTACTCCACCAGTAGCCCCTTCTGATCCAATCTGTACCCGAATTATAACCGAAGCAATCACTGCTGCCATGGCTGGAACTTCCCATATCATGGGTCTCTTCTTCTTCTTATCCACTCTATAGTTATCTCTATCCTCTGTATCTTTGCCTTCTTTGGTAGGTGAAGGCTTTGTGTTATAAGCTGCAGAGTTATTGGAGTTGTCTTGGGTTGAAGCTGGGAGAGCAAGGACTGATGGAATCCAATACTCCTCGTCGTATAGATGATGATTTGATGGGATTTTGCGAGAGGGTGATGTGCTCTGCCTTGCCTGCTTTCTTGCAGCTACAGCTTCTCGAAGCTTGTCGAGGTTTGGCTCTGCAGATTTACGTGAAACGTGTATCAGGCTTGTTTGAGAATCTGGTGTGGGGCCATTGGCATTGTTAGGTGATTGCCAGTATAACCAATTTGAAATAGATCTAATTGCTTGAATTGCTGCCATTGTTGCTTCTCTTTGGAGGTCTGTTTCCTGAAATTAATACAAGTGTTTTTCCATTAGTTTTCAGTAGTCAAACAAATACAAATTCTACTTGAATTCCATGCATGCTTTATATGGATGAGTCGCTAGCCATGATAGATTAACATTAATTGTATGGGAACTATACTGACCTTGGAATTTTGTGTAGAAGTCTTTTCCATTGCATCCTGGAATCTGCTCTGGAATTTGTTAACTTCTACGAAGATGTTTGAGGCACATGCTCCCGCTGCATTACTCGTGCCCACTCTTACATTGCCACGTGGCTGCTTTGACATTAAGAATTCTAGAGCTGCTAGCTTCGACCTCTCCACCATCCTGTTATTAATTTAGCCATTAAGAATGATATTAAGCCGTACGTACAAAAATGGGGGATTCGAATTTTCAGTAATTTGTTGTCTAGATTATTAGTAATTTTGGCAAAAAATGTGAAAGAGCTCTTATGAGATTCACTTGTTCGAACAAGGGGCGGACTGCCTGAAACTTGATTGGATAAGTGAGCTTCACAGAGACTCTCTCACTTCATTTTTTCAAAGTATTTTATGACAGTATGTAAATGTAATATTGAGAGATCATTTCCAAATAGTTGTACCATAGTGTAGCCACATGCATGTTAGATGTGTCAATTGATCAAGTTATAACTACTAAAGTCGTTAGCTTACTGAGCATTTCGATATTAAATGGAAATTTTTGCACTCCTTTTTCTCATTAGTAATTAACTTATGCAATGAATTGATTTTATGATTTTATCTACTTCTTCTTAGGTTCTAAAACAATTCTTTTCAAACTTTTGTTAAATTCATTACTCGAACAGCATGAGAAGGGCTTAAATAAATACATGCATTTGCTATGATTACTCAATGTATTTAGGCCCACAATGGAAAGAAACAAATCAAGGAAATATATCATCTCAATCATCACTCCATGTAGCCCTAATTCTGAAGGTTTATCCGAGGTAAACAATGTTCATATATATTCCATATATTTCTTATTTGAGAGTTTATATGCTGGTGAATTTATCAATTAAGCTGGTGAGTTTCTACTTAGTTGGTGAGTTTGAGAGTTTCTCGAGTGTTCTAATAAAATCTTGGCTTTATTCTGCGTGTTCCTTTTTTATTTATTTATTTGGACAATCAACATTATTATTTTTGCATTTGAAGTATACAATATGGGCAGAGTAGGTTGACAAGCTAGAGTAAGATACTCACGAGATGCAATCAACTGGACATGTTTCTATGGCCTCTAGGATCTTGTGCTCAGGATCAGCCCACTGTGCAACAACCCTAGCTCTTCCATAAGCCGATTCAATAGCAAAGGTCTTTTCAGCAAATAAGGCACATTTTAAGCAGCCGACACACTTGACTTCATCAACAAATACTGCTCTTTCCTCGGTTTCCGGTCCAAACCATGCTGAGTATAGAGGTTTCCCTGTATAACCTCTTAGTTCTGCAACTTTGGCTTGCTCCTGCACCACCCCTTTCTATGTCAAAAGGAATTCTTAAAGAATTACTTGAAAATTCATACTTCTATAGATTATATTATCAGACAGATCTGTTGGATTTCAAAGACATCCTTAAACCAATGCCAAACCATTGAAGAAAGAGAAATGTTAGCTAGCTACATGCATTTCTAAGTTCACATTCACTGGCATGACACTAAAAATTACCAAATCTAACGGTGGTTTCATTGTCACGATTGTCACGTCAAAAAATGCACACTTTAGAGTATATGTAACATTTCTCTTACAGAAAATAGTGAAAGAGACATACTTGCAGCCATTGAAGATGAAGAGCGCAGTAGTTGTTCGTCTTCCACATCCCAAACTTTGTCTCAGGTTTCTTACACAGTGATTGAATGTGCAGTGCTAGAGTTTGGGGTGGGGACCTCAACCACATATTTATAAAGTTCATCTTGGCCCATCATAATAAAATGGAATTAAATGGGCCCTTATAGTGCTCTCAACACATAACATTTAACTCGCACCACTTTAATGCGTGTAACAGGACACACAAAAAAAAAAAAAAAGAAAAAAAAAAGGGTGATATGACATAGTAAAGATTCTGATACCATGACCTTTAAATCGTTTAGTTGTTCTAAAAACTTAAACCTATAAAAAAAACCTAAATTTAATAACTTAATAATTACTTTAATAATATTAACATAAGAAAAATCCGAAGGCGTGACGACCAACCAACACTTGGTCAAAAGCAGATCAATTATTTTTATAGTGGCTTGTTAGATAATGGTTAATGATTGAAATCACCATTTTCTTTCAATTTCAGCTGTTATTTGGATAAAATATAATTTATCATAATGTCAAAACAAGTGATTCTCAATTTAAACAATCTTAAATATTTAAAAATTCATATAATATTATAACTCATTCCTTTAATGATGTTTAATTAATTAGGTCCACATATTTTAAGATCTCGTGATTATGGATGTGTTATTATTATTAAAAAAAGAAGCATTATCTATTTTATTGGTTTGGAAAAAAAAGAAAAAAAAGAAAAAGTAATTAGCTTCGTTTACCACACAAACCTTATCATACGCTGAGCGTGAATTTGGATCAGAGAGGATAGAGTAAACTTCATTGAGTATGATAGCCATGTCGTGGCCTGCCGGACCGGCGATGTCCGGGTGGCACCGCTTCTGCAGCGTCCGATACGCCGTTTTTATCTGCGAGTGCTGAGAAGAGCTGTCTATGCCTAGAAGATCGTAGAGATCAAAGTCGGTGATCGAAGACGAAGATGAAGCTTTGCATGCTATAGAATTGCCGTACGACTTTCTAGCCGTTGCATTGAACGGAGTGGTGAATTTTTTTGGGCTTAACTTGTTTGTTGTGATTGAAGCAGTGGGGCTTGTGTATAGAGGAAGACATGCAGTAGCCATTTTCTTCCTCCTCAAAGGACGAGAGAGAGCTTTTGTGATTTTAGAACATGGGGAGATATCAAATATCTGAGTACAACAGATATTTGTTTTCCCCATTTCATAGGATATTTTAGCATGCAATTGACATTTTTGACCTATTCGTATAAAAGATCCAGAGCAAGATTCCTGTACGCTAGTTGTTGAATTTTTCGGGTCAAATAGTTTGATGGACCTAACCAGATCCTTTTCGATAAGCCCAACCAGATCCTTTTCGGGTCAAATAGTTTCCTGGACCGAAATAAGTAAAATGAACCCTATTTCCCTCTTCATGTCACCGCTTTCTCAAAGATCCACTACCAATCTCTACTGAGCCAGTCCCGCCCCATTGCGATGAGGAGCCTAACTTCAAGCGCCAGACTCCTCGCAACCGCGGTATCCTCCAGGGGATCCACATGGACGTGGTCTCACCAGCCGGTGCGCAGGTACGGCCTCATCCCCATGGTCATTGAGCACTCGTCCCGAGGCGAGCGCGCCTACGACATCTTCTCCCGCCTCCTCAAGGAACGAATCGTCTGCATCAACGGGCCCATCTCCGATGATACCGCCCACGTCGTCGTCGCCCAGCTCCTCTTCCTCGAGTCCGAGAACCCCTCCAAGCCCATCCACATGTACCTCAACTCCCCCGGCGGTGCCGTCACCGCAGGTCACCCATTTCTTTGCTTTCTACTCTCTTTTATTTCGCACTGGCTCAAAATTCGGACTTTATTATTTAGTGGGTCGCCTTGTTGAGTAGGTATACTTTCCCTGATTTCCATAGATTTAACAATCCAAATAAATTGCTCAAATTGTTACGATATTAATGACAGTTTAGTTGAAATGTTGAACTTCATCGCCATGAGTTGTTTCGCTGGTCGCTAATTGTTCTTGGACCTAATGCCATCTCCTTTTGATAAACTGTCGCTGGTTGTCTTGTTTGAGTAAAAAAAAGACATATGAGAATGAGATGATGGGTCTTAATCAAGTTTTTTATTACTTGTCTTTTGATTTCTTGGATTGGGTTATACAGGTCTTGCAATTTATGATACTATGCAGTATATCCGGTCTCCAATCAATACGATTTGTTTGGGCCAAGCTGCGTCAATGGCGTCTCTTCTTCTAGCTGCAGGGGCCAAGGGCGAGAGGCGGGCACTCCCAAATGCGACAGTTATGATTCATCAGCCTTCGGGAGGGTATAGTGGGCAGGCGAAGGATATAACCATCCACACGAAGCAGATTGTTCGGGTTTGGGATTCGCTGAATGCCCTGTATTGTAAACACACAGGGCAGTCGCTAGAGGTAATTCAGACAAACATGGATAGGGATTACTTTATGACGTCACATGAGGCCAAGGAGTTTGGGATTATCGATGAGGTTATTGATCAGAGACCAATGACTCTGGTCACTGATGCTGTTGGTAATGAAGGAAAGGACAAAGGCTCAAGTTAGGATTAGAGGGTAAGAACTTTGCGAGAAACATCTTTGTTTTGAAATTTCTTGTTAACTTTCCTAGAATTATGTGATAGTCAGTCTTATCATATCATTTCTGGACTCCGGCATGATTTTTGTCTTGTTTATGAAGATTGTTAGGATTGACGGTGTAAATTAGGACTGTTATTTGCTTCATTTCAATTTAAAGAGATAATGTCTTTTTGATTAAATTACACTAGAAATTTGAAGGTTTTCATTAATTTGGGAGTTGTTGGGTTGGAGTTTGTTGGTTTATTTTCTATTGACATACATGTGAAAGCGGTTGGGACTTGTGAGATCGCATATGTGTACAATTATGAAGGTTTAAATCTAGCATTTATTTGAACTTGGTAGTCTCTGCAATTTTTTGAAATAATCTGTTTCTTTAGAAATTTCTCTTTTAAAAGCCCATGAGTGGCGTGTTTGTTTGGTAGATGTCTATTGGTTTTCAAATGGAAATAGGGGCCGGCTACTTGTGAGCTATATTTTGTAGTTAATCTTGCAATCTTATGATGATTCTTGCAATTTAGCTTATGTTCTTTTCCTACTTGGGTAAATATGATCATGAGCACACAGGAGATGATGTTTTTGCAAGTTCCCCCCCACCCCAAGCTTTTCTAATTTTTTTTTTTTTTCATTTCTTGTGTAATGATTTTTAGTTGTTTACTTGAAGAAAGGGTCAAGCATATGGCTTGGTACAACATAATTTGATTTGGAATGATTATTCTTGAGCTTGTAAATTAGCCTAAATGCAGACCTTAATTTGGGAATTTGGTATGTGCTTTGGTTGCTTGTACATGTTACATTTTGACTTGCATGTGAGTATATTGACTGTTCATATCCACTATTGGTAGCTGCCATATGCTGGCAATCATTTTATACCCATATATAGTGATTGCATGTTTGATTAGCATCAAAACTGTGGATGGATTGATATGTGTTTCAACTTGTGAATTGTCATTAACCTTCTATTTTTATAACTGTACTTTAATAGGAATAATATGCACGAGCTAATTCTGTCTTAGTATTTTAGGTTTGGGCACCATATATAAGGAAGTTGCCAAAAATGTTTCATGTTCTTCTGGCATAAGTATTAGGTGTTGAGTCAACATGGTAGGGCTTATATTAGGGCATTTGCAGACCCCAATGATCATCTTAAAGTGGCATCATTAAAGATACTCGTATTTGATGAGTTTTAGGCAGTTCTCTTATCAGTTTGGTCTGAGTCCATATTAGGGATTATGGTAGCCAATGTACGATCTTTCCTCTCGTTCTTTTTATATCTTTTCCTCATTATAAGTACTACTGTTTTTGCTTGTATTGCTTCTTATTTTGGGTACTTTCTTTTTGAGTCCATCAGTATCTGGTCATTTGTAAAGTTGGTTGTATGGAATAATTTGTGGACGAGAAGAATGAGGTTGTACATAATAATTATACTATTACATTTACTTATGGGTTGATGATGAGGATATGGAAGAACCATGAGGCAATAGGTTCCATCACTGGGTCTATGGAGATTTGTGTTGGGCTGCCAAGTGCAAGCAGACAGGTTAGACAGGTTTGAGTGTCGAGAGTGGTCACCTCATGCAAAAGTGTTGAAGGATAGACTGTATCCAAGTCATTCCTCCTAGAACACCACTTATGTGGAACCAACACTGGGCAGGGAGTGACCCTTTTCTTTTGAGATGATGGATGCTTAATGTTGGGAGATATTGGATAAGAAGTTGGTGTTTAGAGTTTATTTAGGGTGTGTTTTTAGGATAAGTCATCCAAACATGTCTTCCCTTGGCGTTGAGGCCCCCCTCCCCCTTTTTTTTTTGTTTTTTAATCAAAAGGAAGATCCATGTGGGGCATGCTTGTGGTGGTATGTATATGAATGTAGAGAGAGAGAGAGAGAGAGAGAGAGAGAGAGAAAGATTCAGAGAAGTTAATTTTTTAATTAGTATGCGAATGTATATGGTGAGACGACGTTACGCTCAGCTTTTTATTCTCACTTATTTTCACCTATCAAAACATCTCCGGTTTTTCTTTTTTGTCAATGCCATGATTGTGCTTGCCTTCATAGTACTTTTTGTAGACATAAGTGAGCAAGGGTGGAAGGATTGCTTTAGGGTGCTTCTAACGTAGTTACTAAAATTAGAGTTGTTTTTCTTTTGCTCCTCCTTTCTGGGTGTAATAATTTAGACCCCACTGAGGAATTGTTGCTTTTAGACATAGTTATACGGTAATCATACTGCAAATATGTTTCGTTATCGTTGGTTTCATATTTTATATTGCTTATAGCAACAATTGCCTTTTGGTAGTCTTGTATAAATTAGAGCTGTATTTACCTTTCTCTTGTAACTAAAATATATTATAGGCACACTTATCAAAATATATATATAGACACAGTTTCATGTTCAGTACACATCTCTACTTGAGACTTGACTTTTCACATCTCTACTAGCTCTTGCTGGTTGCGGTTTTACTCCATAAATGAGAAGAGATTTGACATCTCTGCTTATCAATGAACACTTATCAATGAACTACACTAGTTTTGACAATTTATGGAAAATACTTGTGAGAAATTTTATTTATGTGCGCAACCTGTAATACATTCAAAAAAATAAATTATAAAAATGATAGATAAAAGAACAAAGCTTGAAATAAAAATTCAAGAATAATGCTACATATACAACTCTTATACAACTTTTGATATTTGTTAGGATGTAAGCATTTAACACCTCCAAACACATGATGAAATGTGTCGAAAGTTATAAAGAAGTTTATAACAAAAAAATAAAATAAAATAAAGAGTAATAATCAAATGACAAACAATAAGAAGATTTTGAATATCATAATCGTCATTGATCTCGAAGTATTTGGCCTAACCAACATATATTAGAGCATTCCTAGTGAGCTCGGCAAAATCACATTTTTAGCCAAATTTTTCGTAGCTCCCTCAAAATACCTCACATATCAAATTTATTTATTTATTATTTTTTAAAAATTCATACTTTAAAAATTTTAAAATATTAATAAGTCCTCGTGATTTGTAAAATTGATATTTATTTTAAAATAATTGTCATATATTTAAGCAGTGTTACGCAACCCAACACACCAACTTGGATTGCCAATCTTAGTTTAAGGAAGACCCTTACTAAGGAAGAATTTCTCAAAAAGAGATTTATACATCACCAACATTTCTCTCATATCACCCTAAAGCTTATGTAATGTCACTAATGTGGTTCTTTATAACATTTGGTGTATGAATATTGATTTTTGGGTTGGGAGGACCCTATCACATTGGTTTTGAAGGAATAAGGGGAAGATGGAAAATGATGAATATAATTATTCTTTCTCAATGCCTTTCATTTGTTGGCATCCGTTTGGGTGTCTAGTCAATTGCTTGCTTGTGGGGTCTCGGGAAGGGTTGAAGGATCTTTGAAAGGTTCGTGGCCCTTTTGGTGGCTATTGGCTTTACTTTGGTCCATTTGTCATTGTATTTCTCGCACTTCAATTTTTTGTTTTGGGTTTGCTTATTGAAAAGCCTACCTATTTTTGGTTGTTTTGAATCCCTACACCTTCCCATAATTTGTTTAGAATTTTTTTTTTAAAAAAAAAACCCCAAAAAAAACTGGTTTTAAATCAAATGGGCCTAATGGCCCTAACCCATTCTAATATAACGAAAGATGTAAATCATGCTTAACATAGACGCCGACACAAACACCCCTTTCGCTCCAACTTCAGAGACCCTCGCATCAAAGTCTCAAATAGGGAAATACCAAAATACCTTAGAGGAAATCTCAAATATTACTGCTGCGTCCCCATACCTCCCAACCTCAACCCCAACCCAACCCCAACCCCAAACCCAAGGCAAACCCACAACCCTCTCGCACAAAAATCCACTCCTGTCTCTTGTCTCTTTCTCTCTCCAACCGCCTCAATTTCTCTCTCTCTCTATACGATTCCACATTCGCTGTATATCTCTCTATTTTTCTCTCCGACTCGTAACAATTCTGCAATTCCTCCGATGCCCTAGCCCCTCCGGCGCCGGTGACACACCTCCGGCGGGCCTCCGGCGAGGACGGCTTCAAAGTCTTTGGGCTTAGGATTTATCTAGGTGTTTTTTTTGTTGGTGTGGAAAAAATCCCGCAATTCGATTCGATCGTGAGGAGGGCCGGAGGCGCTCTTGAATTTAGGGCTTTTGCGGCTCCCGCGAGCGCCATGGCTCCGCCGCGTAGACGCGTAGCGAACAGCAAGGCTAAGGACAAGAGCCAGTTGAGTCTTGGTGATCTTGTGCTCGCCAAGGTCAAGGGCTTCCCTGCTTGGCCTGCCAAGGTCTGCGTTTTCTTTCTGCCTTGCTTTCTTTATATCTGAATTCCGATTTTTTGTGTTCTTAATGCTGGTTAGGGTTTTTTTATTGTTCAAATATACAATGAACGAAATAATAGACGGTGTTTTTTGCTCTTATTTATCACATTATTAGATGAATTATTATCACGTTCTTCACTGATATGGCCTAATTTTTGACCAAATATTTAAGTTATGCATTTGATTGTAGCCAATTTGTGGGAACCGGGGTTCTGTATCCATGATAATTGTGCCTTTTTATTTGATAAAAGAGGAAAAAAAAAAACCCTAAATATTATTGCTGTTTGCCACTTTGTTGTAATAGATAAATTGATGTATGTTATGTTTATATATACATATAAAATTTGTATGTATATACATATGCATATATGTATCTAAAGGTGCTTATATTGATTTTATAGTTGGTGTATATTCTTTAGTGATGCAGTGCTTTGGTCGGTATTTGAGGTAGATTTTATCGACTGTTTTACAGATCAGCAGACCTGAAGACTGGAAGCAGTCACCTGATCCTAAAAAGTACTTCGTTGAGTTCTTTGGAACACAAGAAATGTAAGTCGGTTAAATATTGTTGAATGTCCTGAGTGGCGATCTAATTACTTGAACTTTAAAGTGCTTGGTATGTAGGTTTTCAAAAGTCAACTGGACAAATTTTCGTGAAAATACTATCAAAGGCATTGACTGCACTTAGTTTGGCAGTTGGTACACAGACCCTGATGTACTGTCTGGCTTGCTGATTGTAGAACTGTGGCTTTAGCATGCATATATATCTGGATCCTTTAACTTGTGCCTGATATTTGTTAGATTTAGGTTTTGTGAGGTAGCCCATGATATGGTAGGTTTCAACGGAGAAAGAAAAAATGATTGGAAATTAATTGGGAAATGTTACATTGGTTTATATGTAGGCCATATATACATTGGGATTTTGCTGCACCTCCTATCTAGCATTCACATCTCCCATATATATTGTATGGCTTTGGTTTGTTTGATTTTAATACTAGGAGAAAAGATACTTTTAGATGAAAACAGGATCGTGAAGCTGGTACGATACATAATATGGAGTTTGCTGCTCTCTGAAATAACTTGGTTGCTTAAGAACTTCTGAAAATGTATTATCCTCTCAGGGTGTGGGGTATTGGATTATAAACTTACTGTATTGAATTTTGGGATAGTTTTATGATATCATTATAAAATTTCTTGGAACTTGTAGTCCTTGTTCAGTTCATCTCTAGAATCATGGATAATTAACATCAATCTATTGTCAATTCTGTGAAAGATAGGACCAGTAAACAGAAATTCACTGTGGTTTCATCTTTGTGAAATCTTCAATAGTGGTACCGAGGGTGTCTTTAGAGCATACCCAAGCTGTATAGCTATCCTTCTTCTGACGCACCAATACAATTTCAATCTGAAGGTTAGACAATTAACATTATCTCCTTTGTTATTGAACTATAAGATCATGTAAAGCTAAATACTAAATTAATTCTAATTATATAGTCATGTTAGCCTTAGGATTTTAGAAACTATGTAGTTGATGATAGCGAACAGTTTAACTGGAGAGTTTGTATTGAAGTGTGGATATTTATGCCTGGTGCATGTTAATTGTCTTGACATCTTTGTTTTTCACATTGGGCTGTGCTATGACAAAGTTATGGCCTCAGGTCTAGGTTCAAATTGTGCGTTCATTGACATGGGGTACAAAATCCATTTGTTTGAGTGTCTTGGAACTTTGTGCATTCTTGTCTAAAGGGGACTTTGACGGAAAAATGCATACTTTAATATTCATAGAGAAAAAAAAATGTAAACTTTAATGGAAATCCATGAGTCTGGAATCCTGACACTTTGACAGTGTATGCCAAGAAATGGGCGATGCTGAAAATGAAATAATAAGAAATTTGCTATAGTAGTGTCGAAATTTGTATACTTCGTGTGTAATTAGGGGCGCTTCTCGCTTTTCTCTTTCTTTAATAAAACTTCTTATTACTTATCAAAAAAAAAAAAAAAAAAAAAAGTGTCGAAATTTGTTGCTTCAGCTTGTGGTGGTACCGTGGTGGGGTTGCTGGGGGAGGGGAAGAGTGAGGGGGGAGGGAGAGTAGGCAGTGTAGTTCAGATGTGGCTAGGTTTTGTTCAAACTATTTAACCCTAAGGGGTTGACTCAAGTGATAAGAGCTTTGGTCTGTGTGGTAGTTCATGAGTTATAAGGTTCAAATCCTCTTGAGTGCAAATAATTCCTTGGGGCCAGCCCGCTGGCGAAGCCGGAGTATTACCCGATCTGTGTGGAGCCCGCTTTACACGGGTCCGTGTTGTATAAAATGTATTGCTGACAACTTGTACTACTACAAGGGGTCTATTCCACATCGGCATTAAATGTTAACTAGAAAATGCTTATTTAAAGTATCCATATGTTGTCATCCAGGTAAAAGTCCATTTCCAGAATCCTTGCAACTAATAAAAGGAGTAGATAAAAAAGCAACAAAGAGAGCATAAAAAAATAGTAAAATGAAGAATAAAAATAATTAAAGGTTTAAAATTCTAATTTAGGATAGACTTTGCCGTCTGTGGATTTTTTATGGATGTTACTTTCGATTTCTTTTCGTACTAATGTTCCCATTTGGGGCAAAAAGAAAACCTTTGTTTCCCTTGAAATGAGTATGAGTTTGAGGCTCTAAATTATTGGTTATTAATTAATTCACTTGATGGACTTCCTAAACAGCATTTTCTTTTATTTTATTGTTCATTTTTGGGTGTGATGAGGTTGGAACAACACTCTTGGACATGTTAATTTTGTTAGATCATTTTCCTAGAGAGAACATGTTTGATAAGATTTGGTTTAAATCTCATTTGTAGGTCAAATGGGAAGGTACCTAATGGTTAGTCGAAGTTACTTGGGATCAAAATCTGTGCTTAGGTGTAGGATGCGTGTGTGTGTGTTTTTTTTAAAATCCGTCCTGATTCATTTCAACTTCAATGTTTTTTATTCTTGTTTTACTTATCAAAAAAAAGTCAATGATAGTAATATTTTTTTGACGAACTTATCAATTTTTTATTTTTATTTTATTTTATTTTTATTTTATTTTTTATGAATATCAATAATATTCATAGTTAACAGGTACTCTACATGGAAGACCTTGTTGGATTTGAACATTTTGCTTTTAATTGTATTTATCTAGACTACTAGTATCAAGAAACAAGTGAATTTCATGATTTTATGCCAATAAAAGAGTTATGGGACATATTTTACTTGCAGTTTCTCAGAAAAGATATAAGAACAGGTGGCTTAATGTACAATTGGTTTGAAACATTCCCTGCTCTATGCCATTTTAGGGAATTTGTCTATAATATGCAAGAGTTGTCTTTTTCTTTATTCACATGAATTTGTTGTGTTTGAAATGTAAATGTTCTAGATGAATTACTAGGTTATGTTCAATTCATCAGAAATCGTTGTTATAGTTTTGTTGGTTGTGTGGAACTGGATGAAATTCTCTGTTATCTATCTTATGGGCTCGTTCTCCGATCCATTTCTGTTTGTATGTGTGTTTCTTATTGTATCAATGGTTAATTTGACTACTACTGGTATTTTCGCTTCTTACTTTTCCCTTCGGTTAAATTTTCCCCATTCACAGAGGTTTTGTTGCCCCTGCGGATATTCAGTCATTTACTAATGAGGTCAAGAGTAAATTGTCTGCTCGGTGTCAGGGCAAAACAGTTAAATGCTTTGCTCAAGCTGTGAAGGAAATCTGCGTGGCATTTGATGAGTTACAAAAGAAGAAATTAAGTGGTTTTGGAGATGATCTTGATAGATCAGATGTTGGGTGTGAGGCTCCCTCTGTTGATGGGGTAGAGGATGATGGAGTAGAGGTTGACTTAAAGGTTGATACTGGTAACTCGACTTACAATGGAGAAATAATGAATGAAGCTATAAGTGATTCTGGCTCGAAGTTGGAGCGCTGCTCAAAGAGACGAGGTGGAACTGAAAGTCAAGATGTAAAGCCTCCTGTCTCCTCTCGTGCAAATGATAGTTTATCTCTAATTCTGCCTCCTGAGAAAAATAATAGAATATTTGACGGTGCAAAACCAAAGGAAGAGGTATTAATGACATCCAGTCCCGATAATTCTTCTTATCTAAGAGAAGTAACTGCTGGTAAAAGTGTAGAAGATGTTTGCACTAAGACTCATGGTGAGGAAAAGAAGTTGTTAGCAAATGGTCACAAGTCGAAGAAGATAGGTGCTCTGTCAAAGAAGAAATCTGAGGGTGCATTAGAAGTGCACAAAATGAGTATCTCTGCTGTAGCATCGTTGAAGGATGAAATTGATGGTCGTTCTATTGATCCCCCTGAAGCTACTGAGCGATTGAAAGATGGGAGGGCATGCAAAATTGACTCTGGCAGCAGCACGCGTGAATTTTCTTCTAACCCGCTTAAAGCAGAATCTGGTACCAATTCTGGAAGAAAATCAAAAGATTTGCTAAACACTAAAAAACGTGTCAAGGTTGCTGATAATATGCAGGACTCTGGTGTTGATCCTGATGAGCTGGCCAAGGGAAAACCTTCTGGAAAGGAAAAGAGGGCCCAACATGGACATGGAAAGCCTGGAGCAAATGATCTTTTACATCCAGCGAAAAAATCAAACCGTGTAGATATGGGGGACGATGCCACTCATGGATCTCATGCTAGAAGAATAAAGAGTGTGTCTCCTAGACCTAATGTTGTGGACAAAAAGGCATTGAAAAAGCCTGAGTTTAAAGGGTCAACATCATGCGTGAAAGCAGAAAGTAATCTTGCTTCAAGAGCCCAAGCTGGTATTGTTGGATCCAATGTTTCTGGTGATGAGGCTGTACTACCTGTAACAAAGCGCAGACGCCGAGCAATGGAGGCTATGTCGGACTCTGATACTCTAACTACCGATGATAAAACAGAAAGAAAACCTCTTTTAGTGAAGAATGATGTGTCATGTTCTAATAATTTTGGGGTTTCAGGAAGTCAACTGCACAAAAAACGGAGAGCTGTTTGCCTTTCTGATGACGAAGATGAACCCAAAACTCCAGTTCATGGTGGATCTGCCAGAAATGTTAGTGCATCTGCATTTGTTTCAGATGCTACCAAGAGCAGTGATGCACATAATGATAGTTGTAAGAATGCTCAGCAGGTTGGAGTTTCTATTGGATTTGAGGATGTCCATTTAAAAGAATCTTCCTCTGAATTACGCAATGATTCTGTGTCACCGAGCGAATGGCAAACTGATGAGAAGAGGCCTGAAAAGGCAATAGCTGCTCATCTTTCCCATTGTCCAGGGAAAGTATACTCTGAGCAGTTGTCAGCCAAGGAGCAATTCTTGTCCAAGGAGCAGTTGTCATCCAAGGAGGCAAAATCAGTGTTGATTTCCCCTAGAAAGTCTCCTCAGTCAGGTCCCACTGAACCAGTGGCAGAACAGCATAAGGTGGCCAAACCTCTGGTTAACGTTTGTGGTACTGGTCCTCAGAAGAAGGTTGAGGTTGGGTCTGCGAAGGCTTCGGTTGTTGTTTCTAATAGCATTAACTCTTCTCAGAATCAAGCAACTATTAAAAGAAACAGGCCTTCTTCAGGTGAAGGATCCAAATCCACTCCTAAATCAATCTCAAGGATTGGTGAATCTACTGTTTTGATTGAGAGTTCAGTCGAGTATAATTCGTTGCCCAGTGAAAGGTGTGCACACTTTTGACTTTTTATGTATTTTGTTTGTTTGTTTTTTTCATCTTCCTGATTCATCTTTTTTTTTTTGCCTAATTACAGAGTTGAAGCTGGTAGGGAAGAGAAAAGTAGTCTTTTGATTGACTCTAAGACGCCAGAATCTGTTATGTCCATGAAGCATCTTATTGCCGCAGCACAGGCAAAAAGGAGACAGGCTCACTCTCAAAATTTCTCTCTTGGACTTTTTAATTCCTCTTTTGTATCTGCCTCTGAAGTCCATGGAAGGAGCCCCAGTCCACCTGCAGTGCAGTCTCTTTTGACAGGTGCTAGCAATGTGATGCTGGCAGATATGCAAGAATTTAATCATCACATAATTTTGGCTTCTCCATCAAATCATGGTCACCAATCTGCGTCGAGAAGTCAACTTGATATTGAAGAAGTTGAGGAGAGAAGAGTTAGTTCAGGGCATAGGACTGCTGGAGGCTCTCTGAGTGGTGGTACTGAAGCAGCTGTGGCTCGTGATGCTTTTGAAGGAATGATAGAGACTTTGTCAAGGACTAAAGAAAGTATTGGACGTGCAACTCGTCTTGCTATTGACTGTGCAAAGTATGGCATTGCCAATGAGGTTGGTTATTTAGTACGCTTACCTTATGTTTTTTGAACTGGCTCACACAAAAAGGTGTCTAATGATCTTGATTATTGATAAGTAACAAATTTCTTGAACTTGCACCTTCATTGCACTTCTTTTTTTTTGGGCAACGTCATGATTTTCACATATTTTCTTGATGGGATATGTGGTCCAAGCAGCTATTGTTAATGTTTTATTGCTAAGGTGTTTTTTTTTTTGTTCCAATGCTGTAAAGTTTTGATTGAATTTTAAGATTAAATTTTCAGAATTCATATATTTTTAATGTTCGCTTACTAAATATTTAGTCCACAATTGTTGTGCCTCGGATATATGGTTAGAGTAATATGAAATCAAATTCTGACTTACTTTCTTCAAACAAGATACTGCATTATGCACCTCAATTGGGCGCTGAATTCTTTTAATTTTTATCTACTATTAAGTTGGTCTGACTTTTGATGCATATATGGGGAAAGAGTTTTTTTTTTTTTTTTTTTTAAATTGGTAATGTTGATTCTGGGGCTCATTAGTGATGTTAGATTGTGTTGCTTGTCATTTGAAGGTCATCGCATTGGTGTTTAAGCTAGTTTTCTAATTTATAAGCAGGATCGATTTGGAATTTTGTAAATGTTTCTTAGAGTTTAATTCCGACTTTTCCCTCTTAGTCGCTCTCTTGTACCTATGTACTAGGGTTGCGCCCCTCTACGCTTTGATAATGCATCTTTACTTATAAAAAAAAAAAAAAGAGTTTAATTCCGACTTTTGTCAACATTTGCCCCCCTTTTTTTTGGGTATTTTGCTTGGCAAATAAGTTCTCTAGAGTCTTCATATTTGCTTTACTATACCAGAATGAAACTAGAGTTTAACATGAATTTTGGTTATATTGGCATTTCCCTTGGCCTCTGGACTTCTCTATTGATCCTTTCTCTTTCTTGGGTTATTTTCATTCTTTCTTTCTCCTCTAAATTCCAGCCAACTGTATTGTCAGTTTTAATGAATTTACTGAATAAATCATTGAAACTTGATTCCACCTTTCTTTCATGACTTTCTAAGCACAATCTTGTTTAAGCTGTCCTCTGTCATTTCTTTCTGAGGAAATCTTTTCCTCCATCCCTTGCAAGGTTATCTTTTTTTTTTTTTTGGATGAATGCTTGCTGTGGGGGAACCCTCATGTATGGTTATCTTTAATCTTCTGGAATCACTATTTTCTTGATTGTCCTTGTATGTTGAGATTTGTGGAGCTGTGCTTCTCTTGTTACGGGATTCATGGCTAGAAAGGAATTGTGATGATACATGAGTATAAATTGCTCTACTTATACAAAAGAGAGTACAAATAATCAATTTTGGTATGACTCATGGGAATACGGGAATCTTTGTGACATCCTTTAATTGACAGTGACATGAGTTCTCAGAGAAGTCTTTTTACAGATTGTTATGCCTCCTCATTATTGTTACAAGCTTCATCAAGTGTTACTTGGTGAAATTTGGGGCTTTGGCTATGGTCATTTTGAGCTCCACGTTTTGGACTGTGTATCCTGTCTTTGGCAAAAGTTGGTGGGAACTAACTGCTAGGGTATCTAATCAGGAGGAGATAGCTTATAGCTTATGGTGGTTATAGCTTATAGCCTCCTTAGATTTATGTCTTTCAGATTCTTGTTTGGTTCTTGTTTTATTTAAAGGAGGAGATAGCAATTTCATGTTGAAATGGTATATGCTCCACTACGTGGCATTTCTCTTTCATTATGAAAGATGGCTCATGGGAGCAAAATTTCTATTGGGTTAGAATTACTGGTTAGCTGGAGAGGTCAGGTTGGAAGCTGTAATATTTTAGATGTTTGGAGGATGACTCCTCTATGCTTAATGTGATGCATTTGGAGAGAATGAAATGTAAGAAGCTTTGAAGATTGCGAGATTTTGGTGGTAGAATGAAAATCCGTGATGTTCAAATCCCTTTATGCATGACAGAGTATACTAGTCCTCTCTCTTCTAGTAATAATGAATTTTTGTACTTCTGTTTTTCTTTTTCTTCGTTATAGGGGGTCTCTCCTGTATACTTCCTATGTACATGCTTTCTAATGGGATTGAATTACTTGTAAAAAATATTCATGTCATTTTGGAACCTTATAAGAGAGATTGGAACAGAGTCTCAATTGGTTTTTGCTCTTTCTCTTTTAGCTGCTGAGCTGATGTGCGTCATCCTGTAATATATCTCATCTGTGTTTTTATAGAGTCTAATATGCCTGTTCAACTTGATGAGGCACCCAGTGTTTCAGATATTTTAAGGTTTTCCCAGTCTCTTGACGATTGGACTTTGGCTCAAGCAGTAAGTAATTGAATGGGGTTGGTAGAGGTCTTGCATTTCTATCTTATAAAGCCCGAAAAAGAAAAGGAAAGAAAAGCAAAGAAACATGCTCCTTCTTTTGGTTTTTGCAAGCTATACTTACTTCCAATTGAGCATGTAAAAGCTGCCTATTTTATTGCTGCTATAGTTACACAAGTGAAGATGATTGCTTTCAGGTAGTGCATAAACTTAGGTTAGTTTGATCTATTACTTACCACTAAGAGGTATAGTCTGCTCTGCTTGATCTCCTTGTACCATTTAATAAGTTCATGGATATATTGTATGTTGATAATATTTATAGAAATATTGGGGGATTGATAATAGGGTGCCATTTAGATGTTTTGTGATTTCTGTAAATCTACTTTTTAAACAATATTGTTATTAGGTATCAATCTAACATCATTAAGATGATGTTGTATCCAATGGTTAATGATTGTGGTTCACATTCTGTGCTATATGGGTGTGGAAACTGAGCCTATATTACCATGCCTTTGGATAATCTTTAAAAATTGATTTTAACGATTATATGCAGGTTGTGGAACTTCTTATACGAAAGTTGGAAACTGAGCCTAGTTTTCATCGTAAAGTTGACCTCTTCTTTCTTGTTGATTCCATTACCCAATGCTCGCATAGTCAGAAAGGTACATAATACTTAGAAAGGACTTCTCTTTTCAATGATGAATGCTGTCTCTCTCCGTCTCTCTCAATATGAAGTGCTTGAATTATTGGTTTCAAAATGAGATCTTTTAATTGGATTAATAAATAATATCAGGCATTGCTGGAGCTTCGTACATTCCCACAGTTCAAGCAGCATTGCCACGTCTTCTTGGTTCTGCTGCTCCACCTGGAGCTGTTGCTCGTGAAAATCGTCGTCAGTGTCTAAAGGTAAATTTACCTTTATCTAAATGTAGCAGAGCCTTCATGTTGTGTTAGAGTTTATTGAAGCACCACTTCTCTACCAGGTTTTGCGGTTGTGGCTTGAGAGGAAAATCTTACCTGAATCTGTTCTTCGGCCTTTCATGGATGACATTGGGGTTTCAAACGATGATACAGTTACTGGTCTTTCGCTTAGACGTCCATCACGAGCAGAGCGAGCTGTAGATGATCCGTTGAGAGAAATGGAAGGCATGCTTGTTGATGAATATGGCAGGTCTGCAATATCTTTCTTGCTGACATTTTCTAAGTTGACTCTTCTGCTTATTTCTTGGGTATGATTGGACCTTGTTCAACAAGATTTAGTTAGTTGTTACTCCTAGGCCATGTAGTATTGCCTTGGACATGGAGAGCAGTTCTGGTACTATATTACATGCGAACTTAGCGAATAAAGAAAATGACAATGTGCTGTGTTTGGATGAAATATTTAATGGTGTAATTTTGATATATATGACAAAACAATAATTTATAATTATCTATATAAATATAGTGGTCCTGAATGTCAGATTTAATTACTTGGAACCCCCCACCCCCCATCATAAGTAAAGATACAGATAAATACATTGATGATCTATCAAGCTTCGTTCTAGTACTTTTAGTCATTGTTTGTAGGACTTGCATTAAATGACAGTTGAGCCATTTGAGCAAATTTTTTAATTTGTCTTTATACTAGCCATTCACTTACTTTTTGAAGACATTTTCAGTTTTTAACCTTGTTCCAAGTAAATTGGTTATAGTTTTACGTAGAAGAGATTAGTTAATCACCCTCTTGTGCTTATGCTTTAATTCTATTGACTATCTTATATTTTTTGTTCTCTTGGTTCTTGTATCAGTAATGCTACATTTCAGCTGCCTGGTTTTTTATCTTCTCATGTATTTGAAGATGAGGAGGAAGATTTTCCAAGCAGTTCATTTAAGGAAGCTGGTGATGCACCAGCAGGGGATATAACCCTTGCATTGGGGGAGTCAGAAACAAGTACTGTTCCTCCAAATGACAGGCGTCACTGCATCTTGGAGGATGTGGATGGGGAGCTCGAAATGGAAGATGTTTCTGGACACATGAGGGATGAAAGACCATTGTGTATAAATGGTTCTTTTGAAATGGATGCACATCGGAGTTCAGATAGGACCTTGGAATCTGCTCCCAACGATTCCCCTGAGCTGCCCCCACTACCAGAGGGTTCTCCACCATTACCTCTTGATTCCCCCCCTCCTCCACCGCCTTTGCCTCCTTCACCTCCACCACCTCCACCACCACCCCCATTATCTCCATCACCACCACCGCCTCCACCACCTCCCCCGTCACAGCCACCACCTCCCCCATCACAGCTAGCTCCTCCTCCTTTACCACCCTCTGGCCCTCCGCCATCGATGGTCCCCCAAGCCTCTTTACCAACTCAGCCTTCATTGATCTCCCAGCCATTTTTACCACATCAATCATCAGTACAGTCTTCGCCACAGTTGGCATATCAACCACCTGTACCTCATGAATATTGCAGCGCAGCTAGTGTAAGACTTAAGTGTTGTTTTCTGTACTTTTTCTTGGTTATATTGGTTTATCTATTGTCATAAATTCCTTTTCTGGATACAGGGCAACCAACTTGTCCAAATGGCTGGTCATGGTGGTCATATTGACAATGCAACGAAAAGTGAGATGTTTCCACAGCAGTCAGTGTGTTTTGTTTCAACAGGAGTCCCCAGTTCTCGAGAACCATCCGGATTTAATTCGTCAAGGCAATTAGAATACGGACACAATGATATGTATATAAACCCACAAATTTCTCAACCCAACCAACAATTTCAACAAAGTGATACCTCCTTTACACAAAGACCTTTACACCCTGCCCCACACCACAACACATCCAGTCATTTCTCATATACAAAGCCAACAATTCAGCAACATCCTCAGCATCCATATCCCCACCCATATCCTTTACCACCCATTCCGGATGGCCAGAGGCGATTTGTTTCTGATGAACAATGGAGGATGCCCTCAAGTGAATTTAAAACAGATCATCAACGTGGTGGGTGGATAAATGGAGGGAGAACTCCAAATGGAGAGAGAACTCATTCGGGACCAACCTATGGCCAGGAAGGTACTTGTTGTTTTTTCCCTACTCCTTGTGGTTTAATCTTTATTATACTTCTTAAAAAAACTATTAGTAGGTTCTATACATATTTCCTATGTCTTTTTTTTTTTTTTGTATCTATTTGTTTGTTCATATGTGTTTATACCTGGAGTGAGATATATATCTTCCATTAGTTATGTATCTATGTTTCTTGAAAACTGGCTGCCAAAATCATATTTTTGGTGTCTCGGTAAATATAATATGATCATAAAACCTGTGGCTGTTTCCTTGATCTCTTTGCTTCTCCTAGCTAGGTGTATCTCTTATATACTTCATATGTACTTAGGTTGCGCCTTTTGCGCTTTCAATAAAATGTGATTACTTATCAAAAAAATAAAATAAAACCTGTGGCTGTTTGAGGTCAATCATCACTAAGGTCTGAACCTCTTAACAAGTTTGGAAGACTTTCTCAATGTTAGTGCTTAGTGATTGACCACAAAAAGCCACGGGTTGTCTTGTTATCAATTAGTAAGCACTAAGCACTGAACCTTAAGAATAACACATGCGGGGAATTGTCTTGAGGTCAGTATGTTATTGTTTATTATATCATGTAATATATTTGTTTTATTTAGATCGAAAAATTATACATATTTTATAACCAAATTTAATTATATAGTATTTATATCAGTTTCCATTATTTACTATTTAATGAAAACTTCACATACCTCCTTCAAACTACCACTCCATTGTCAATATCCCCTCAAACTATAAATTGAGCCCCCCCCTCCTCTCTTCCGAAACTACAAAAAATTGTCAATGTCCCTGCCAAGGCCAAAAAAAGGTCAAAAAATGACCTTAAAGTTTTTTAATAGACAAAAATACCCTTATAAATTCGAAAAAAGGGAAAAAAAAGAAGAAAAACTATGTTTTTAAAAAATAAAAAAATAAAAAAGCAGAAAACTAAAGACTAATTGTTTTTACAAAATAATTATATAAAGGGGAGGGTTTGAAGTGGTGGCCGAGCCACCCCTTTGGCCAAATGGGGGTGGGATGGCCACCCCCTGCCCGGCCAGAGCGGGTGGCTCCTAACCAAAACATGCAACTTTTGGTGCTCTCTCTGCTAGATTGGAAGACGAACCCAGCTATCCCACTTTCTTTTTTGAACTACATAATCAAAAGGATCCCTGCCGGCAGCTCACAAACTTATGGAGTTCACGGCATTATTTGAGCATTCTTCTAGATTTGTGCATTATCAGCCATTCACGGTTGCTGCAATCGTAAAGCAGCGTGTGATGAAGTAAATGGATTTTCATTTCTGCAAGAATAAACTATGTCGTGTTCTTCAGTTCACATGATTCGGCCATGGGGTGGTTCGGCCACCCTCAAATGACCGAAAAGAAATTGAGGTGTGCCCAAACCACACCTGAAACTTTTTTTTTTTTTTATAAAGAATTAACTTTTTGTTTGGAATGCTTTATGAATATGGACATTGACCATTTTTTTTGGTGGTGGGGGGAAGAATTGACTCAATCAATAGTTTGGTGGACTTTTCCCTATTATTTAACAATGTTTGATGTGTATTATATATGAACACTATGAAGCCAATGTGCTTTAGCTCAAATGGTACTTTCTCCCTTTGAGCAAGGTGGAGGGTGAGGTTTTTGGTTCATGTCCCACCGGGTGCGTGTGTAACTTACCCAAAAAAAAAAAAAGAATACTATGAGATAAATGTACTAATTTTAGGCTCTATCCTGATGCTGCAACCAAACAAGGGAGTAGGAATATCAATTTTATTTTTGGGAATACTGATTTTTTTTTATGCTGCTTACCAAACATGTCCTATGAGCTTTTGATTGGCTATGTTCTAAGTTTTGGGGGGTAAGTTGTAAAATGAAGGCTTAGAATTACTTGAGATGCACTCCCTTTGTGCGTTTGAATACTACTGTTATGCACATTAACTTGTGTGCATGTCTCTCTCTCTATCTCTCTCAACTCACACTCGCTCACTCATGGAGTGTTATTGTGCCATATTTTATTCAGCAGTTTTTTTGCTTTGTTTGAGGTTTGGGACCTTAACATTTCAGAAAAGGTCCAAGAGGTTGGTGGATGAAGAGTGTGAAGTACTTATGACTTATGAGAGTTCTATACTTCATGTGCAGTCTTAGATACCTGAGTGCATGTACACATATGTTCATTTTTCTGCATTTTGTTTATGTGCATATAGTTCACATGTTAGCCTGTTTTTTTATTAGCTCTTGTTCCACATGATTGGAAGGAAATTCTGGAAACATTTCCCTTTTGCCCTGTTTCTGCTTCTTATTGGGATGTTTTTATCATCTAGGCCCTGCCTGTCTTAAGCTAATATCTTAAGCTAATATTCTAGCTTGGATGTTAATCTGCATAGTTTGAAACACTTACATGCACATATCTACAATGCTCTTAAAGCATGTTACAATGGCAGGTTATTTTTGGCCACCCCCCGAGAGGCCACAGGCAAATAATATAGGTTTTCAGCGTCCTGCCCCTAATAATCTACCAGCTGGAGCTCCAATATCAGGTGACCTTCCCTTTCTAAAAAGCTGCCATGTTTTGTTTGGAAGCAACCTTGTGTCTATCAAAAAAGCATGGGCATACCTTGGTGTTGGGTTGTCATGCGTCCTATGGGGAGATACAGATGATACGTATTGGCGTGCCCTAAATGCATGTCAGACAGATGTTTGTATGTTTTCAACAATTTCTTGTAAAACATGTCTTGATTCTGGTCCAAACATGTTGGTATGCTTGTAATGTTTATTAAAAATCTTAGAACTGTATGTAGTATGAGAGTGAGGAAGTGAGAGATAGAGGAAAGCTGTCAAGTTTGAGTTTTGACTTCAACCCTTCATTCTTTTTATTTCTTTAATTGAATAAATTAAGATTTGTCATTGTGTATTTTTAGGATTGTTGAATAACTTAATAATTGTTCACTTTATTGCTTGAGTTGCATACCACATATGGATGCACATAACTTCCTATATCCTGTCTCAGTCTGCATGATTGCTAGACTATTTAGCAATTGAGCTTCTTTTGTAGACTAGGAATTAATTTCTGACTTCATTTTCTCCAGGTCATGGTGTATCCCAGATGTTTCCATGTAGACCAGATATTCCAGCCCTTAATTGTTGGAGACCAGCTTGATAGCCTCAATTAAGAATGTCAGTAAGTTTTCAGTACTTGGCAGCTGTTGGAATTCAGCCAAAGTGGCTTATTGTTCTCGAAATGAAGTGGAAGGTTACATGTATGAATTGTGAAAAATCTACCCCTAAATTAGATTTTGCTGCTTTTTTTTTTTTGGACAAAATCTACATTTCTGGGAATCCTTGTCATCATATTTTAAATAACTGTGGACTCTTTGTCTTGTTTCATTCTGGAGTTTAATTTCGTCATTTATACTCATAATTTTCTGTTTTACAGCTAACCAAACATTTAGGACTGCTCGCTTTGTAAATTTCTGTATTTCATTTCAATCCAGTGAGTTCATATACTCATTGGATGGCTTAGATGAACCTTTTCTCATTTATGTATTTATTTATTCATTTGGCTTGAAGGGTTGTCCATGAATGAACTAATTTTTTTGTCTCTCTCTCTCAGGTGATACTTCGTCTTCTCTGCTTTGGGCGGCAAAACTAGCAAAGAAAATTACATAGCGCCTCAGAGTAAATTCAGTTTACAGACAGTATCCAACTACCACTTGAAGGCAGTGTAAAGAACTTGTGGAGGCTCTTGGCAGGACTGTATATTGTAATTTTTCCTGACAAATGTACCCCGGGAACATTTGCTTCCAAGTGTAGGCCCATGTTTCTGACATGGTTAGTGCACTGTTTCTTAACTCTTGTAATTATTTGAGTATCTTGTACATATCAGTCAATTTCAACAACAAATTTGAGATTTGGGGAATTTAAAGTTTTCTTCATTTAGGAATTGTTTTCTGGTGATGTTCATCCATTGTGCTACATACTTATCTAACATGCTCTAATTGGATATTTTCCTCTTCCCTTGCCCCCTCATTCTCTCTCTCTCTCTCAGTTTAAGTTGCACCTAATAATATTATCAGTTTTTTTTTTTTTTTTTTTTTAACTTATATAAAAGAAAAAAAAAATCATACCTCAATAATTTTTGGATGATTGTTTTGGCAAGGTCACTGTTGGATTGCATGGTCTCCCTATATTCTTCTTGTCCACAAAACATTAAGATCAGATCATGTATAAAGTGTTTAGTCTTTTAATAATTTTAAAATAACTAATATTTGAAGGATTGATTAGTAAATGACATTCGGTTGATGTGAAATTAAACACGCTTTTTAATTACTAAGAGCACTTGTAATTCAAGGTTGGGATTTTCTAATATTAATCCAATTAAAAATTATATTGATTGTGTATCATTAGTTGTAATTTGAATCTGAGCCTTTATATATTCATATACTCTATAGTTATGTGTGTGTTTTCTAGATGGTGATAGTGGGTTGCATAGGAGCTATAAACTCCTACCACCCCAAAATTCTTCCTCTGATTGAATCCTAGACCCTCTTTCCTACTTTCTTTCAAAGTGGGGCAGGCATATGTTAGGATGTGAAGTCCAGCAGTCAACCCCAAGGGGTTGGCCTAGTGGTTGAGGCTTGTGGTCTTAGGGAGTATCACCCCGTAGATCCCAAGTTCGAGACTTGCTAGGTGCAAACTCCTCCTTGGAGCCACACCCTGGGTGTAAAAGCCAGTGATTTACCCTGATCCGTGTAGGGAAACTTCTGAAGGTGCGGTGCACTGGTTCGAGGTTTACTCTGCAGGGGTGGGTTCGAAGGGCCCTGCCTTGTTAAGGTTTTCCGTCATTAAAAAAAAAAAAAAAAAAAAAGTCCAATGGTTGGTTTTCCTGGCTATAGTTCCTCTTCGAAGCAATATATTCATGAACTTATGTTGGATAATATGCACGTTTGATCGGTTATGCTTAGCAGATGTGGTAATTGCTATTGCTCATGTATATTGTGAAATCCTTGTCACCATTTGCACCATCAGGTTAGGAAACAGAAGCACGCTTCTGCCTTACCATTGCCGGCTTAACTTTTTATTTTCTCTCATTTTTGAAGTACTGGTGAAGGTGGCTTTTAGTTTAGGAAGAAGCTGAGCAAGAGTTTCTTTGGTGAGGCCGAGGAGATAGAGAAGAATGCGATGGATGGGGCAGCTTAATGAATGTTGTTGCGAGGATTGTTGTATCTTTGGGAATTGGGATTTACTTTACAACCAAGATGCATGAATTGGTATCTGGTTACCTGGACATGTTCTTAGCCCTTTGGATTCTTGGACTGTAGGCGTGGGCACTGACCCCCTCAGGTCAGTAGTGTGATATTACCCGAGTTGACCTATGCCTTAGCAGTACTGAACTGAACTGACACCAATGGCTGTCGGTTGTTCAGTTGGTTGGTGATGAAACCCACGAAAGGAAAAGAAACAGAAAATCAATATTTTTTATGAAAACCCTACAGATTTGAACAAAATGTCAGATTTTGACTTGAGGGGGGCTGTGGTGGAGCCAATCCTTTATCTTCTAGAAAGCACAGAGTGATAGTGAAGCAAGAACTGAAAAGAAGGGAAAAGAGGAAGCCAAAGCGAGGAAGGTGATGGGGGACAAATGGACCAATGATGAGCAAAAGAAGCTGGTGGAGTTTCAGAAATTGGGGCAGGCGAAAGAACTGTGAAGGAGAAGAGAGGTGCAGCTTGTAGAGGAAAGGATTAGGATTTCTAAAAGAGGGATTTTACATTAAACCTATAAAGTTTGGATTGGGTTGGGGTCGTCAAACTAGTACCCTATACGTGACACCCAACCCGACAGGTGTTAAAACATTAAAATTGCTACCAATCCCTGCCCAACATTTGTCTGGAATTGATCTTGTCAATTCTGGGTCGGTTGAATTTTTCAGGTCTGGTCAGGCATTTGGGAATTTTTCCAACCCCTAATGCATTGTCTCACGGATCTTCTTGTATTTTTGTCGAATTTGGAACTCCTTTTCTTGTTTATGTTAATGGTGATGGTGCACTAAATTTGTGTAGATCTTACTATTCATGTTTTTCGTCGTCTTAATTTTCAGATTTTATTATTCTGGAGTGTGGTCAGATTTCTTCCCTTTGTTCTGCTTGGAAAGAATGAAATATAGGTGCATGTTTTGGCCTATCTTCTATAATGGGCATATGTAGTATATCCATGCAAAGTGAAATTCATTAAAAAGTATGCCATGTCAAAATGATAAGCTACTATGAGAATTCAAAATCAATTATTGTGGACAAAAATTGGTTTTTAATCCTCATTTGGAACATATTTGGGAAAGATAAAATGTTGCTGCTATTCTAGAATGATCCACATTGGTATCAATAAAGACTACTTGGAGTTGCTGGTGATGGGTTGAAGGGGGTTGAAAAAAACTGAAGGGCTTGTATGGAAAGACAGATTTTACAAAGACTTATGAAGTCTACTTGCCATTTGGGCTGAATTCCATTCTTCGTCTTCTGCACGTAAATAAGATGCTTTACTTTGGTGTGGTTTGCCTCGGGTTAGGGTTTGAGAGGTTGCATGTGAACCTGTAGATCATGGAGTTGTGTCCTTTTACGTTCTCCCCTTTTTTTGAGGGGGCCAGGGGGTTGGGGTAATTGACTATCAAGAAATAATGAAAGCTTGGTTGTTGTGTTCATTGTGAGTGATCTTTACTAATTTTGCAGTTGTTGGTTTTGTTGTATTGACTTATTCTTTTGTTTAAAACCTCTTGTTGGCGTTATGCTATTTTGATGGACGAATGGTGTTAATCTCCTTTTTGAAATAGACCAAACACGTGAAATTTTTTGTATATTTTCGTAGTTAGTGTTTCATTTCCCCTTTCTTTTACAATAAGCCATTGCTATACTTATATTTTTTCTCTCATGCTCCACTAAAATTTATGGCAGACAAAATTTGAAATACTTACAGCTGTTCTGTGCTTGTGATGCTCGGACAGTTTAGTTCATGAGTGTGTTATAGTTATTCTTGAAACTCTTATATTATTGACTGTTTAATTGCATTCCGAAAAATTGTTGCATTTCCTTGCAGCATATTGAATATAGACTTTGTTGGGCTACAAATAGGACCTATTAGTTGGATTGTTTATGTAAAGAGCAAGTTTTTTTTTTTCTCTTGGGGGAGGGGGGTTATAGATCTGTTTTGACGTGAAATGGATATATCCACACATCTCTAACTTGTATTTATGAGATGGTAAAATATGGCAAAAAACCTCTACCAACATTGGTTCACGTGGGAATGGGTGTGTTAGTTTATTTAGAGTGCATGTAGAATATGCATGTGGAATATCAGAAGGATAACTTGTTGGGACACCACTCAACCCATAATCCTAAACTTATGGGTTAGAGTTAATTTATCTTATTTTAACCACTCACATTTGTGAACAAATTTCCAATATAGTCTTGATTTTTCATGGTTATACATGTATACTCCAACAATCTCCTCCTTACATGCGAGTCCATCCACACATTGACTATACTCTCCCTATATTGAAGTTTTACCAATCCTATTAGTCATCTCCTAGGATCACTCTTGTTGACTTGTTTGCTTCACCACACATTGACTATACTCTCCCTATATTGAAGTTTTACCATTCCTATTGGTCATCTCCTAGGATCACTCTTGTTGACTTGTTTGCTTCATGCACCCTGGCTTTGCAAAAAGGACTCGTCTTTATGCATTATGCACTGTCCTCACTCTAACTGCGAAAGCGACTACTATCATCTATCATGTGTACACACCCTCATTGGCTATGATATCACTTGTTAAGGAGATAAATGGTTGGGGAGTCTTTAAGTGACATACTAATATAATATGTTGAGTCTATAAGTTTGGATCCAATTTTGTTATATTAACCATTCATGCTTGTGATAGTTTTCTGGTGTGGGATTTGATCTATCACACTAAGGGAAACAATGACCTCTTAGTATAGCAATTCTGCTCTTTGGGACTTTTCGAAACTTATTCCTGTTATGAGATTAAATACCAGTGAAAGGTCGGGTCGGCTCCACTATGTAGTATTGGAACCATGTTTTTGAAAAATTTCTGCTACTTCCAAGAATTATCGAGAAGCTTGTCTTATGTTATTCTATCTTCTGTAGCTCAGCAGGATTATGTTCTTAATATTTACTACTATGTGCCCTTTTTTAATGTTTCCTGCATCAGACGACTCATGCTTTTCATACAAGCGTTTCAAATTCCTACTTGGTTTGCACACTTGAATTTCATCCTAGATTGAGGAGGATGTTTCTGCCAATTGAAAGGAGTTACTATAGTACAGCTAGCTTTAATGTGGTACCAAAGGGGTGCTTAGCCCATTGACTTATGATGGAAAGAGATTGGATTTTGATGGCTATTGATGAAAGATTGGTTTATAAAAATGAAAGCAAACTTCTAAAAAGCATATGTTGGCTCCTAGCTATATTGACCTTTAGAACGATCTGGCATTCCAATGGTGGTAATCAAATATAGAATACAGATTCCTAGTGTAGCAGTTTATAGTTATTTGCTTTCATATGCTGTTCACTGTCATGAACTTAAGTTGATTTAATTTCGGCATGGGATTGTGTGCATTAATTTTTATGGTTTTATGTCTTGTACGCAATTTGTACTCAATGCCTTTCATTATTTCATTTGATTTTAGTTCCTTGATCAGCTTTTGAACATCTAATTACGTTAAGCTCAGTCTTTGGACTATTCTTGCTAGATGTTTTGAGAATTCTACTAGGACTATAGAGGAGCTGACTCATTTTTTCTTCTTTACTCTTTGCTCTTGGACGGCCGCTTGGCTAGCTCCTTTAGTAATTAGTTTTTCTGACTTCCTCTTTCATTTCTCTCATTCCTAGGCGCTCTCTTTTTATACTTCCCGTGTATATGGGTTGCGCCCCTCTGCGCTCTTGTTATATAATACTTTTACTTATCAAAAAAAAAAAGAACAGAATGAAATGGATAGACTGATTGTATTAAAAGCTCAAGTGTTATTTACTTAGTAGCGGAAACCTGAGTGGATTGGCAGATGGAAGGCTTTGCCTCTTTCTATAGGTTGTATTTATTTAGATTGAGAAGGGAAGGGGAAGACAGGTTGTGGTGGAACCCTTCCAAAAGAGGGTTGTTCGGTGTTAAATCCTTCTGCAGTGTCATGGATTGTCATGATGGTTTATGGTTCCCTTGGAAAAGTGATTGGAGGACTAAGGCTCCTTTGAGGGTGGCTTTGTTTTTTTTGTTTTGTTTTGTTTTGTTTTTGTTTTTTATTTTTTGTGGTTGGCGGGTGTAAGGAAGATACTTACTTTAGACAATCTCTGAAAGCAGCATATTATTGTGGTTGATTGGTGTATTATATGCAACAAGAATGGAGAGTCTGTGGATCACCTTCTCCTTGATTGTGAGCTTACTTGTGCTATATGTAATGTTTTCTTCAATCGGTTCGGGTTATCTTGGGTTATGCCTACACGGGTAGTCGATGTGTTTGCTTGTTGGTGGATTGCCAGCAACACATGGAGTGTTGTGTGGAAGATAGTACTATTGCGTCTTTTGTGGTGTCTTTGGAGGGAAATGAATGATAGATGTTTTGAGTATCGCGAGAGGACGTTGGCGGAGTTTATTTTTTTTTTTTTTTCACAATTTGTATTTCTGGACAGTTACTTATGTTTCTCCTTTAATGATTAGTTATCTTGAGTTTCTTGTTCTTTTTGCCATTAATTCCTAGGTGGCTTCTCTTGTATGCTCTTTGTGTACATGGGGCGTCTTATGCTTTTAATGATATTTCGTTTATTTATCAAAAACAAAATGTGGAAAGTTGAGTTATCTGCAATCACTTTTTCCATGATAAGTGGACTGTACCAGAGGAGGTCGATAGTTCCTCTAAATATCAGTGAATTTACCCAATATGTAAAGCTTTTTACTTAATGAACATGGCGATGTAAGAATTAAAACATTGTGGAGTAGAAAATTTCATAGGAGTGATGTGACTTCTTTGTCTTTTCTTGCCTTTCAGACAGCATGTTTCCTCTCAATATTCATGCAGTTTGAGCCTTCAAAGATAGAAATGTTTTACATGAGTGTGTGCTAATATCTGAGAACAAACATTTTATATCCGGCCATTTTACTGTGCCCCAAAGGATGGCATGGCTGGATAGAAATCTTGATTTAGGAGATCAAAAGCTATAGCCATGACTTCGAAGAATACATTTCAGTCCACAAATAATAGTGATTGATAATTTATTAGTTTGGTGGTACCTTTTTTTTTTTTCTTTTTTTTTTTTTTTGTTAGGGACATTTGGATAATGAATTGTTGATCCAAGCCGTAGTTGCAAGTTGCAGGTTGTATTTTATTATTATTAGAGTTTTGTTAGGTCATGGGTCTTTATGTGGGCTTTTTGCTTAGTTTAGCAGATAAATTAGGAGTTAATCCTATTGGGACATGGCTGAGATAAAAGAGTTATTCCTATCTCATGGTATACAGAAGAAATTAGAGTTGATAATTGATATTGAGTTGTTTGGTTATGGGAGGCATGCATACCTGTGTAGTATTTCCTCTTTTTTCTTCCTTTTTCTTCTCTGTTACTGTTTACTGTCATAGCTTGGGAGATTCATCTTTCCTGCAACCCTTTGATCCCAAATCTATAAATCTTTTACTTAGAGGTTAGAAAAGACAGCAGGTTTCAGATCTTCCCCCAATGTTTGTTCTAGGGTGAGACCTAAGAAAATTAGACGTAAGCGAAAGGAATTTAAACTTTCCAGGATAACATTTCCACTGGGCTTAATTAGTGTGCAACAAGTTTAGGGGTAAAAGAAAATCCCGAATCCCTGTTTTTGGTCAGTGATAAGGGTTACATTCATGTAGTTGCAAAATATTTGCGAATTTAGCCCTTATCTAGTGTAATGTAAGAAGTGCATCTAGGTGCTCTAGGACCACAAAGTACTAAGAGAAAACACTTCTTGATAATAAGGTGTTAAGTGAAGCGCAATTAAAATGCGGCTAAAGCACATGCTTTCTGTTGAAGCTCCAGGCACTAAAATTTACTCTCCTTTTTTTCTTTCTTTCTCTCTTTCTTTCTTTCTTTTTTTTTTTTTTTTTTTTTTTTTTTTTTCTCCACAATAGGGTGAGGATTATTTAGGCAATAGGAGTTATTGCCTTGGTTGGTTATTATTTTCTAATGCACAGAACTATATTTTGCTAAGCAGGAGTCCTTAGTACATAATGTTGTGTTTAATGGTTATATAATTTGATGATTGCTTTGCCTTCCTTTTATAATTTTATTCAAATTTGTTGTGTGGAGACTTCAAGAAATTTAATTTTATATATGGGCCTCCAACCTTGTGCAGTTATAAAACATCCTGGTTTCTTGAGCATTAGGCTAAATTGATCACAATTTTTTTTAACTTTTTTCTTTTTATTTTATTTTATTTTATTTTTATTTTTTTTATCATATGAATCTCTCTTGGAGATGTTTATCTATATATTTGAAAAATGTTACTTCACTTCAATCAAGTGCACATTTGCTCTTTGCAGTTAAGACTCCATGAGCACTTTGCGCTCAAGTGTATCTTGAGGTCTTATAAAGACTGTCCTTATCACCTCCTGCCTATTAAAGATTTATGTGATGTGTAGACTATGTGATCCTGTAACTTATGGGTTGAAATTGTTTTGAATATCACAATTTCTTTGTCAGAAATTTTTTCTTAAGGTTCTTTTGTGTGCAAGTGCAGTAATAATCTGGTCAGGATCTTGAGGTGGATAGAAACTGTGGTGTAAGAATTAAGGAGAATTTTGAAGCTGTTCATTTGGTTCTGTTTGCTTGTGTTTTGCTTTCTAAATTTACTGCTACACTTATCTGGATGAGGATCTTTTAGGGGAATGGGAAAGTAGTTAAATAGAAGCTTAGAACTGTCTTTGGTTCTTTTTACTTGTATTAATTATATTTTTGGCCTGATAGTGCATGGCTGCAGTTATAATACAGATGAGGATCTTGATGGGGTTATATTTAGAGTAACTCTTAAGATTTGTTAACAACTATTATAATTTTTTGATTCGAGATTTTTCTTCTCCCCTTTCCTCCTCTTTTCTTAATGATAATGCTTGAGGCTATATAGATACTGCATTGTTATTTGGGCATTTCTGTTTCATACCTGTCTTTCACATCTGAATTTTTGCCGTCAAATTCAATGTGAAGCCAACATCTTTTTTCCTTCAATTTCCAAATTGCGGACACAGTCTTCTAATCTCATTTAAGATGTGTGGGACTTTGTGGAAGGAAGCCTGGCGTTCCAGAAAGATTCTCTCTTTTGGATGCATTTGTACCTCGTGGTAGTTTAATAGGTGTTCAACTTGAAAGCTCTGTTTTTTTTAGATAGGTCATGGAATGGGACCATTGTCTATGTATAACCACCAGTATTTTACGATGCATTTATAATACTTGCTTAAATATGACCCACTGGAAGTATATGAAAAAACTACAAGAAAAAATGATTAAAAAATAAAAATAGAAACTATAATTTGAGAGTGATACTATGTTATATTATATGCTTTGTCTTTAAGTTCAGAATTTCAGTCGTTTACTTATCAAAAAAAGAATTTAAGTTCAGAATTACATGGTAACTAGACATCATATTGTTACAGGTTATGGCAAATCATTAAAATTGAAATGCCCACCATTTTTGGGGTCTTCAATTTGGTCACCCATCAACTAATATGGTTCATACAACGTGGCAGATATAACTACTGCAAAGTGTTGAGGTAAATATTTGACATTGATTTTGGCAGGATAATGTTAGTAATTATTTACTGGTCGAGTCACTTTTCTTGTAAGAGTACTTGTACCAGTGTAAAGATAGTTCTTTTATATGCTTTGAAATTGCTGATACTTTTGCTTGCAATAGCTTTTAATTTTAAAGTATTATCTGTGGTTTGCTTCTCTAACACTTCCAAGCATTTTTCTAATTTGAGTTTGATAAATTTGCTCTATAATATACGCAGAACATCACACATCATTGTTCCATCATTTTTTTTTTTTTTTGATATATATTCTTCTTTTACAAAGATATTTTTGGGTTTTTGGTTTTTAAATTTTTCTTTAAAACTGCATATTTATTGTCATTTATTTTCAAGCTTTTCATTGGAGGTCATATATCATTGACCTTTTCTCAATTTTTACGCATTGCCTCAAGTCCCTTGCACAGATAATTCTGCAGTGGACTAATAATGTTTTGGTTTTTTCTTTCTACAATTGGCTCACTTAAATATTACATCACTTAGTAATTTTATTGTGAATTTCGAAATTCCATTATGAATTTCAAGTCTTTTTGGGCATGATTTAGGAATTCATATTTTTCTAGTTTGTTTTAGAATAATAAAGTTCTAATCTCAAAATATTCTATTGATGAGACATCTTTTAACCTCTGATGATCATATGATATTTAGTGAGCATGTTAGATTTCGAGTGGTGTATGAAGGATGGTGGGTTTATTCTCTGATGAGACATGTTCTCCTTTGCAAATAAATGGTTGTTTGTCATGTGAAAAAGATCCTCGCCCCTTTGAAGATAAAACTAGAGGGTAGGGTTTAAGACGTTTATTTTCTGCGACTTCAGATAAGATGTGGTCAGTGAATACGTTTGTCAATTCCTGTCAAACTCCTTACACCCATTGATCTATATCTTGTGTCCTTGATGTATTGAGGGTTGAGTTAGCAAATATATGTATATACTGTGCTTCTACAGTTTCCACATAGGCTACTGCTAAATAGTTGTTTGTGTCAATGTTCTACACCAAAGTGCCAAATCCTATTCAGATTTCGTTTTCAGCGCTCAAATCCTTCTGCTCTGACATTCTTCACTATCAGGGGCATCTAAAACCTTATGGATTTGTTCACATTTCTCCCGACACTTCCACTAATACAAATACCACCCGCAGCCAAGGAAAGTATGATGGTGGTTTTTCTACTGTAACGAGACATGCGTTCATTATTAGTTCAGGATGTCATAAATCATGGGTAGGCGGGCAAAGGCATGGCTCGTTTTTCCGCGTCTTATCTGTGTGTTCGTTTCTTCAGTGGTTCAGAATTTTAGCCTACGGTGACGAAGGTTCAGAATTTCACAAATTAAGAATTTCTTCTTTAATCTGATGCACCAGCTTTCTACAAATCCCCATTATTCATGAGTTATAGTTACACAGACTAAATCAAGCAGCGTTTGCGTGTGTAAATATTTGTGTTGCATGTAGATGAATTCTTCTGTTTTTTCTACCTTGTCGCTCGGATTGTATAATCATTGTTATTCCTCTAATCCTTGTGAAAACCCCGCCATGTAAGGTAAATTACTATTTTTCCCCTCCAAGAATGAAAGACACTGAATTTCTCTCCCCTTTCGATCAGTTTACTGTTCTAATTCAAACGACAGGTATGTGGTTCTAATTTCTCTGGTGTCTACATATGTCAATTCTGTTAAAAAAAAGCCTGCAATCTTAATACCCCCTTCCACCAAAAAAGCAAAAGAAAAAGAAAGAAAGAATAGTAGTATTTATTTTCGTCATGCTTTTATAATATTGTTTCTGGTTGAATGGTTTTAATGTGTAGCACAAAATTTGTGAGTAACCCACCCACCATTGATTTGTTTGTCTTGTTCAGCGACAAACAATTATCAATCTTAATTTAGTAGTTTGAAATTGAGCTCTCCCTTACTCTCGAGGAATTAATGCAAAGATCACTAACACTTGGAGACGGTGTATTAAAATATGGTAATGGATATGAATGAAGTACCGGTAATAGTGTTGCTGAATTGGACATTAACGACGGATGTTCAATAATTGTTTACAGGATTAAGATCCCTTCCAATTCTCTCAATCTTAACTATTCATTTGTAATCAACGGCTATAAAATGAGTCAGCGAAAGTGCCCAAAAAAAAAAAGTCTCAATCTTGAGCATAACTTCTGTAGGGTCTTGGCACAAACTAAGGCCTTTGTGTCCTCCAATAAGAAGGCGACACATCAGCATGAAATGCTATAACAAAAATATGGTGTTTTACCTAATCTTTTTTCTAGAATACCTAAAACAAAACACTTTCTAGAATAATCTTTTTGTATTTTTCTCTAAAACCACTCCAACCACCAACTTGCCGCCAAAGACAACGTCGGAGACAATGCCGGCCGGTACAGAGAAAGCCGGAGATGACGGATATGACCCCTATAGAAAACACTAGGTAAGAATCAAGCTCCTCCTCCCTCTCTCCGGCGCCCCTCTCTCTCACTGGATTTTTGCTCTCTCGAGAAAAAAATTCTCTGTTGCCGCAAGTGAGAGAGAGGGGCGCCGGAGAGAGTTAGGAGGAGCTTGGTTCTTACCCGGCGTTTTCTATAGGGGTCGTATCCGTCATCTCTGGCTTTCTCTGTACCGGCCGGCATTGTCTCCAGCGGTAGGTTGGTGGTTGGGGTGGTTTTGGAGAAAAATATGAAAATGTTATTTTATAAGGTGTTTTGTTTTTAGGTATTATAAAAAAAAGATTAGGTGGAACACTATATTTTTGTTATAGTGTTTCACGTTGATGTGTCGCCTTCTTATTGGAGGGCACAAATGCTTTGGTTTGTGCCAAGACCCTATAAAAGTTATACTCCTTAAGATATTGGTGGTTTCCCAAAACAAGTGTTGGGGTGGGGGCGGTTGTTGACCACCCTCAAAATAGGTTTGGTAGGCAAACTACTTAACAACAATGCTAAATAGGCTATATTGTTTGAGTAATGCTTGGAAACACTTTTTTATCTAGATTTTATTAGGCTATGTTCTTTGCATTTTTGTGGGGACCACTCATTGCAGTGGTCCCTACTTCCACTTATTGTGAAAAAAAAAAAACTTTATGAAATTTAGATAAAAGTGATGCCCAAGCATTGCTCTTATTATTCTCTCTCTTTTAAACGAATGAGAAAAACAGATAAGTAAAACATCCCCGACATCAACTTTTGTTTTTATAGTGGCTTGTATTTCATGCATAAAACCAAGTGTGATCGATTGTTCAAAATGTGGTAGCTTGCATTGAATGTATGTCGAATCTCATCTACCCACATCACATCACTTTGATCAGTATAGTTTTGATCGATTCAACCTGCCTTTGATCAAATGAAATAGAATCGATTTAATCAATGCGACTTTGTCCCACTTTCTCACCAACCACGCCTATGACTTTGCCATGTGGAGATTCCACTTTGATTGAATGAACCCCGACCTCGTTCAATCGAGCTTGCACATATTTAAATTACTTAACTCATACCTAATCATTATCATGATAAAATGCATGTAAGTGTATTGCACTCTGTCTATTTACACAACAATTTATTTCTATTCTTATTATATTATTTATTGTTCGCTAATGTTATTCTTTGTATCTTTCTTACTCGAGGTGCTACATTAGAAATGAGCATAACAACCCTAAAACAGGCTTTAAGGATGGTCAAACCATTCATTTACCTCAAGGAAATGGTCAACTATTTGCAATGGAGTGATCGGCCACCCACAAATTTGGCTAGGGTTGTTTCAACCACCTCTCAAAGTAAAATTTAGTGATGATCCAATCACCCCTTTCGTAGTGGTGCTGTGTATTACAAACAAATGGTTTGGATAGAGAGAACTGCAAGATTATTACCTAATATTTGACAATGTAATAAAACTAAATCTAGTCAATGAAATAGAATGTGCTTACGATGTGTTGCATCCTAGTAAAAATTCGCAATGTCAATTGATTTTACAAGCCCATTGACGAAGAATACTAGTTATAGAGGAAACAATACTTTGTTAACCGATAGACGCAGAGACTGAAAAAACAGATCTGGTGCCGATTGTCTTGGCCACTCAGCAATACCACAAACGATTACTGTAGCAATCTCCAGTTCTAATGTGAATATGACAACAAAAGTGCAAGATCAAAAAATAAACAAATAAACAATACGTATATTTCCTTCAATTGGAGACCTAAAAATCTAATATACATTCCCCAAAAGCCCCCGTAATGCATATAAGTTCCTCTAGCAAAAATCTTAACACAAAAATGTAAGAAGGAACGCATACACGTTTCGGCTGCTTCTTTCATCCCCATCCTTTGCTCTATATGTTAGTTTCCTTAGTAGACATGTAAAACCTTCTCCAGAAAACAGAAAATCGACATGACGTTTTATCAATGAACTCCCTTATTTAACCGTTCTATTTTCTCACTCTATTTACCCATTATGAGCAGGCAATAGATGGCCTGAGAAAAAAAAAATTGATCAAGATGGATAACCAAATTAATTATATCAACGTGAGCTAATCAAGTGCGGTTTTGTTTCTTCGAGTTGGTATTGGCTTCGGCAAGCCATCAAAGATAGGTTTTGCAGAGGCTGCATTCGAAAAGGCCTGTAAATCTGGCTTCAAGCTCCACATTGAATGAGTCCAGATGGATAAAGAACCACCGTTGTCCTGATCCTGCAAACTTGATGTGCTTGACGACTTCCTCACCCCAGACAAACTATCAGCCACAATAGAATCCCCCAGACCAACTGGTATTGGGTTCAACCCACCTGTTTCCGCATCACTTGTTGACGTCATTCGGCTTGCTGCTTTAGATCTCAAGGCTAAGCCCTTTCCCGTTATTGCCACAAACCCACCACTGTTGCTGTTGTCTTCCAATAACATATCTGGTGTGCGAGAAGTGAAGTCAGCCTCAGACTTCTGACGCCTTCTGTGCAGTTTCTCATTCCGTTTATCAGAATCAGCTTCTGCAACAGGCAGGATGTCAGCTAGTTCACCATTCTCATCCAATAATGAATTAACCAAACTTTTAGATTTTCGGTGATGGCTCAAAGGAGGGTTTGGAGGTGGTGAGGTGCTGAGGAAAGGACCATCTTCTAGATAATGAGAACCTCCTCCTCTGTAGACTGCCATTTCAAAACCTTCATGCGCAGGTTTCTGCTCTATTGGTTTGAGTCCATAGTAACCTTGTAAGGAGCTCATGGCGGGAGAGACCCTCTGCTGGGGAGACTTAACTCTGAGGGATTGAAACGATTCAAAAAAATCACTGCGCACATGCCGAGGTGGGGTGTGGTCGGAACTGCTCTGTCTGCAAAAGTGTCAACATGGTAAGCAACCAAAGGCTCACATATGAAAGTGCCCCGAAAATCTTACTCTGAAATATGAAAAAGTGTAACTGATTATGAAATGTTAAGAAATATTGTCTATGAATCTGACACTTGAAAGCCTTAGATAGGCTATTCCCAGTTATTTTCCTACAAGTACTAGGATTCTTGAGCGAACCCTCTAACCAATTCAATAACTATTAAAACAAACAGAAAAACAGACTCAAAACATGGAATATGATTCATGGGCCTCTGGTACAACCCGTTCCAGCAAATCCAGACTAAACAGAGTAAGACTTCGTATGATTCCAACAAGGCCCCACTGGAATAAACACCATAATTGAAAAAGATTCTGCCCTTTTAAGTTTACTCTTCTGCGAGCTTCTTGCTGCTTGCATCAGGGACAAGGACGATGACAATTAAACTCACCACAAGGTAGAAAAGTACAAACAAACTGCTTTGAAAATGCATTTTTTAATAGTACTTCAAGAGTAAAAAAAGTTTGCTCATCCCATCAGGTCCCTTCGCCTGCTCCTTCACTAGCAATGATGTCATTTCAGAATTGAATTATAGAACAGTTTAATCATGTTGATCTTTTGGTCAAAATTTGACCTATAATTGCCTCTGAAACCCAATTTTCAAGGCAATAACATATCCCAGAAATAGGAGCATCCCACCATCAAGTAGGACATCAGTCTGATCCTGAGGCCAGATTCAGCACTATCATGCTCCCACCATACATCACAGCATGGATTTGAGAAGCATCGCCAACACCACCACCATGATAATTGCTGCAGACATAGCATCATCCTATGGTGAGTTTAATCGCTCTAAGACCAGTCTTCTATGAACATGCTACTGCCACCTCCTGCACCCCAGCATCACAATGACTAACAAGAGCCCCCAAGGTTATAGGCAGCACCAATTCAAACACCTCTACCCTACAACAACCACAACCATCAATTGTACTCTTCTGTAGCATTGCAAAGTAGCACCACAACAATGCCATCTTCACCATGTTGACCTTTTTTTCTATTCAAATCAAGAAAAGGGAGATTACATTTGCCACTCCTAATTCTAATAGAGCAGAGAAGGGGGATTAGTAAGAATGCTTCCAAACACAAGGTGGGAAATGACACATTTTTCTACTTGGTGTGCATATAAATTTTCATATCTGGAAGATTCAAAAGTAGTCCATTCCTTCACAGGGAGCAGCTGCAGGTGGATGTTTGAAATAATGGTGGCTGAGGCCCATTCCTCAAAGAGATGAGGGTCGTTGATGGTGATAGAGGGAATTTTTTGAGTGTTAACAGCAAGAAAGTTGCCATTGTGGTCCCTGAGAGTAGCAGCTGCTACATCAAAGAAGGGTCTGATGGCAACATTGAAATTGATGGAGCCTAGGGGGAGAGGGAGCTTAAGGACAGCTTGGGGGTCCAGTTGGGAATCAGATCTAGTATAACAAGAGCAGGAATTTGGAAGTTATGAACCTCCTTAGGAGGAATGCCAAGAGAGGAACAAGGTCTAAGCAAAGTTATAGTCCAGCTTTCTATTGCCTGAGAACTAAACACAGAAAGTAGCCAACTAGAGTTATGCCAGATGGGCCTGGCAAAAGGGCAGTGCAAGAAGATATGCTTCAGTGATTCCATGTTGACCTTATTAACACAGCTCTCTTACCCGCCCAAACACCACCACACACCCAATGCATCAACCCCCCAAAGTCAACACTAGCTCTAGTCCAGATGTGTTAAAACAAAAAGTTGTAATAATGTCAAATTATTTATACAAGCAGTCGTAAATATCCTCTCGTATACTGTACGCTTTATTTAACACGGGGAAAAAATTATTGGCGCTATGCAAACCAATATCTTTACCAGAAGATCCTGCTTCATTTCCTTTAGTTTGTTAAAGTAAGAATTAATGGTCTCTCTTTCCTATTCAAACCAAAGGAAATGAAGCAATGTCCTATTAAGTGACGCAAGAAAAGAAAAGGCAAGGGTGAGCAATAAGCCCAGATACATTTATCATAATTAAAAATAAATAACCGAATGGTCAATACTAGTAGAACATATCATGGTAGAGAAGTTCAGATGAGGTTCATGAGTAACTGCATGCAAATATCAATGAAAGTACAGAATGGAACAATGGGTGTAACTTAAGTACCCGGGAGTGAGAGAACCATTTGATAAACAAGGAGATGGAGGATGCCTTCCGGGTAGTGGAATCTGGAGAGAGTTGAGAGCAAACATTTGACGATCTGTAACCAAACCATTCATCTTTTTGATGTCGGCCACCTATAATACGACAGAAAATAAAATTCACCACAAGGTTTAAATAAATCAAAACAAAACCGTCAGTAACAAATTGAGAACAGGAGTAAACAGTACATTATAAACACCGAAGAAAAGTGCTAACACACGTCGAAGGCGACGAAAAAGGTCAAAAGACTTGTAACGTAATGAATCAGAATTACAAGGAATACACAAGTCAAAATCAACATTAGCCAAATAATAATCATCATCGATGAAACACTTCACGAACAAAAACAATCAATCAAAAGTATACCTCGACGCCGTATTTGATGGCAATGCCGGCGAGAGTGTCCAGCTTGGAAACTGGGTGTTGGATGCAACCAACTGCACAACCGGAAGAACGCGCAGACGGAGGCGACGAGATCGGCAAAGACTCTCTATCTCTATCTCTGTGATCTACATCTTCCCTATCATACCAAGCACAATTGTTGTGATTATAATTCCCATTCCGCCTCTCCCTTCTTCCCATCTGCATCGATCCCAATGTAAAGTCAATCTCCCAAACACTCGTAACCTCTCTCCTTCCTATATCATCGCATCATGATTGACACCAAACCGAATATATTTGAATTGACGTGAGGCGAATTTGCTATGGAATTGATTCTATAATTAAATTCGAAAAAAAAAAAAACAAACAAACAAAAAACCCTAGATCGGTGTGTCAACGCGGTAACGAAGTGATCCTTCTTCCCAAATCCCGATCGACGTGAAGTTGCTTCCAAATTCGGGAAAAATGAAAGAATTGAAGGAAAAACGATGCGTGTTCTTTCTCTCTCTCTCTCTCTCCCTCCCTCTCTCAGGAGGCCTTCAATTAATTTTATTTTCTTTTTCTTTTTTTAAGAGAGAAAAAGGAGGCCTTGAGGCTTCAAGACCAAATCTAAAATATTTAGTATTTATGGCAATATTTAACATTTAAGTAAAAATAAATAAATAGAATATTTTGTTTTTTACTTAAACCTACGAAACACGTGTTATCATGGGAAAGCTGCCACTTAACTTTTCTTTATATCGTTTAATGGTTTGACGCCAGATTAAAGAGTTCTAGAACCAGGCCTAAGAATTAAACCCCGAGATTAGTGCCGAGAGTTACTTCCCCAATACATTAAGCCGCCGCTTTCTTTCCCATATCGACACGGGGTCAGGGTGCAATTACCCTCTACTCAAAGGGTACGAACGAAATTCATCTCTTCGGTCGGTTCAGTATTCGATTAATTCGAGCTATGGCCTGTGGGTCTATTTGCACAAATAGATGAACCCCAGCATTTGCTCTTTTTTAGAGAATTACCCATATAAATTATTATACTCTCTTCAAATCATTCTAATACTAATGGACAAATTAATAAAGAGTTTATTTATAGTAGATATAATTAGATAGTGTGTCAATAAAAATTAGTCATTTGATCAGGGATTGTGAAAAAAATAAAAAAATCAATTACTAATTTATTAACTATTTTTATTGCCACATCATCCAATTGTATAGCAATTATACAAACATTACTCTATAAAAGTTTTAACATATAACACCCAAGACTTTAACATAACAACTGAGAAATTGGTTAAAGAATATCCTTTGAAACCTCTTCTCCAAGTACTCTTCTTCAAGTTTTCTCTTATTTTTAGAATAATTTCTAAAATTACTCATAAAAATTTGACCTTATTCAAAGGAGCTCGGTTTTTACGCATGAAGATTTCCTTTGCGTTCAAATAAGCTCTGACCTCGTTCGAAGGACATTGAACAATTTTGACTTTTCTAAAGATTTTTTTCCCAAACTTAGCATTCTATGGGTCGAGCACTTATGATCCTACTAGCTTAATCTATTTAAGAGAGTTGATTATAGTTGATTTTTTTTCCCAAACTTAGCATCCTATCGGTCAAGCACTTATACCATAATTAATCTCTCTATTTTCATCAAATTATTTATTTCTTCTTCTTCTTCTTCTTTTTTATTTTTTATTTTAACGGGAGGTGCTACAATGTGTGCTTATGTACTTATTAAAATATATTAAGAGATTTGATTGTAATCGATTGTAATAAGATTTGATTGATTGATTGATTTGATTACTATATTTATCTACTTTAATTTTTCTATAAATAAAAGCTTATTGTATTGCAAATGACAGAAATTTTCTCTAAATCAGTCTGAAATAAATATCTTCTAACTCATTTAAAATAGTATTATGTGTCATCAAAACTGATTTGAAGAAAATTTATGTTCATATTACAAATGATCAAAGGAATAAAAGCAAAATTGTAAATTCAAACTTATTATATATTTCTGCTTAGAAAAAAAGAAAAGAAAAGAAAAGCTTATTCTATTTTGATCGTAGTACAACTCTTTATAGACCACGTTAGCCTAGCTTTTAGGTGTCCTACTCGTTATTTTAAAAAAAAAACTTTGCTCCCACGTTACACTGCCACGACTGATCTGCATAATTATTATTATTTAATATAAGAAATGTGCATTCATATGGCCCATAGTCAAATTATGAAGATATGCTTGATTTTGACCAGCAATGGTTGCCACAAGCTGTACGGTATGTGACTATATGTTAATTAGAAAATGGCCCAACGATATTTCTTTCGATTTTGATTGAATTTTATATTTTACTCTCCAAACTTCATTTGTTTTCTGATGAATAAATACAAGGGAGCTCCCCCCCTCCCCCTTCCTTCGTGGACATGTCAAAGAAAAAAAAAAAAAAAAAAAAAACAAACAACAAGGGATCTTAGTCTTCTTTGTATTGATGTGTGTGACTTTATCGGTGTGCGACTACGAGGGGCTTACAATTTCCAATATTTATTTCATGGCCAAAACTTGTATTATTCGTATTTCAAGCCCCGACTGCATTGTCCCAGTTTTATTTATTATTGTTTAAATGACATTTTAAAACTCCACCTCAACTTAAGTAATTGGGCGTTATTACCGTTATTTGTGGAATAGGTTCATTTATTTGAAATGAATTATATTTATTTTATGGTCATAATTGAAAGTCGTTGCATTTAGCAAAATATATAAAGTTAATACTAGCAATGTAAAATTGTGCATATGGTTAAATGTATCAAATTTTAATCCTACCACTATGAAGCAGAAGTCACTAGTTCGAATCCTCCTCCTCTTTCCCGTGTGGACATGTCAACAAAAACAAGTTTTAATCCTACCACCCTTTTACTTGTGGAATAAGAGCATGATAGAGTTTATTAATGTACTATCTACTAGGAGCCAGATCCTATTGGTTAGAATATCCCCTAGCTTCCTCTAAACCTATAGACTATAGAGTATAGACATTAGACAGGAGGGTGATTGTAGATTCTGCAATCTTCTAGTCGTAAACCTGGCAAGGAGATACCTCACCAGGAACGATCTAGATCTTTAGAATTCCAGGCCTCTACAATTCTAAAGAATTGCAGGAACCTCAGTAACCTAAATCATACAAAGCTACGTTTTGGCATTGATTGACAACAAATGAAAGAACGGGTCAGATTAGAAAAAAAAAAAGAAAAAAAGAAAAAAGAAAGAACGGGTCCATATCTACATCGTCCAGAATTTATCAAAATAAAAGGGCTCGACAATTGACATTGAATAACAAATCTTATTTATCTGACAAGTTGCAAAAGTTTAATCGTTGTTACTATGCATACCTTCTTTGGAGGACAGCACATTTGGCAAGGAATTGCTACTCCCAAATGTAATAATAATTACATGACAATTACAACTTCTAACGATGAAATTTAGGCCCCTCTTGACAGCATTCAGTTCAAGAGCTTGAATGTATAATATAGCAGTACAAAATTGTGGGCATTGTTGACAAACCTGTGCACATGGAAATGTCAGTGCACTAGTTTAACCATTCATAAACCAACAAAAATACACTTCTAATTTCTGCTTGGCCAGTTTAAAATCCCCCTGAATGTTGCTTAAAAAAGTGTTCAAAATTGAAGAATTTGTCAGGGATGACAATGATAAACCTTGAACCATTGTGCAGGTTCTGATACGAAATATACCAATAACTCAAACGAGATTTCAGACTTACCGCGTGTAATTACAACTTCATCCAAGATAACGAAGCAAGACTCCATCATTCCCTAGCACAAACCCCTTGCTGTCATTGATAAACCTGCGCCAGATAAATTATGAGGTATTAAGATATTATAAATGAGGGTAAAGAGCTTCTCTAACCTTTAATTTTGGCTCCCTATTAGATTCCTAGAATTCCTTAAGAATTATATAAAATCCATATGCCGATCTATTTCCTGGTTGATGCTAATTTAATGAGATTCCAGATCTATACGCTTTCCCTGTCATCTTCTCTGGGCAACTTAAAGGAACTTTCATAAACCAAAGAGATGAACAGAAAAAAAAGAAAATGAAAGGAAACCTAAAGTTAGTGGTAGACTCACTTATAATGCATATGGAAACATATCTATTTAAGAATAATAGGATAGCTTTTAGAAGGGTTTGACTCACTTCACCGAGTATAGATTTGCAGCAATATTATCAGCTGCTTTGTCACGGGTCCATGTCTTGCCACCATTAGTAGTTCTCAGTAGGATCCCACTTCCTCCTGCCGCCCAAGCCTCTTCCTGCACAATGAAATCACGTATAAACCAAGGGGCCATGAATTTACAGAAGGCAGCCAAGATTAAATTTGTAATCTCACTTATAATGCATGCATTCTCAAATATCAATCAAAAGCCATGGCTTGCGTTATTGCTCTGGAATGAGCCTAATCCATTTATGTAACTTCTAGTTGTGTGTTCACCGACTCTAATATGTTTGTATGGGTGAAAGGTGCAAGTCAGTCACACTTGGATCTGACGCCCACTGACTTAGATATTCCAATGTTGGTTATCTCAATTGTCAGTTATACAGAGTGCAATGGGAGCATTTAAAAGCAGCCCATGGAATGCTGTTTTAGCTAGCAAACATAAAATTAATGCTTTCCAGTATTTACAGGCTAGTAGGTAAAACTATGCTAATTCAAGTTTTTTTTAACTTAATCCTTACAAATATATCTAAAGGAATGGTCAAAAGATGAGACTCTCAATGGATCAAACCAATAATGTATAATACTCTTATCTGTAATTTCTGCAATTAAAATGTGATAGGCTCAACAACATCAGAGTGGCTTCAACGCACATTTGTGCACATCTATCTATACCATTTATTATAAAGTGGCGTGTGAGATTTATTTATTTATTTTTGAATAGGTATAAGATTCTCTTTGATTAATGCCATATTGTAATTAATAATGTGTACATGGTGGTAAACCAGCATACACGTAAATGCCAGGAGGCCTACCTATATTTGTAGATATATAATCCAGGGCCAGGCACACACATTAGGGAAAGAGATAGCATATGTATGAAGCATGCGCAAACTTAATAATATATGCCTTTGTTGAGTAACTCATGGCCTTTTTATCAGACATGCCTTTTGGAGCTACACAACCTCCTTTTAAACCCCCTCATGCAAGAAATTCATGTTATTTCATTGAAGACGTGCACAGTCATAACACCACCACTTAATAAGAAAACTGTTACCTCTGATCGGTACCCAACATCGAGAATGCCAAAACCCCGGCTTTGAACTTGAACTTCTTCAAATTCTTCTGTTATCTGAAACAGTTAAGGTTTGTCATGCTTCATTAATAAGCAAGACAGATTCATACACAGAATATGACATTCAAGGATGCAAACTCGAAAACTGGAAAAATATTCATTGTACATAAAACACATATAGTAAATATAATATCCATGGATTATCAATGTAGAATGACGAATTAAAACTTAAATTTTCATAAAGTATCTCAATATTTTAAATGTTAAGAGAACTTTCTCAAATCCCCTAACAAAATGCATCGCTCACATAAGCAATAAACCAATCCCCTAACAAAAATGCAATCAATCACAGTTCATATGAAACAGCAGTGTGCAGTTAGAATATTTTAGCTAATAAAGAATTCATGATAGCCCCAAGTCCTGGTCATATGAAAATATACATTGGGTCTAGGTCTGCAAAGTGCATTCGGTGATATGGCTCTATCCTTCCCTGACTACCCACGCACTTGGAGTCAGATATGTCTAGTAAGTAGTAATTGTATAAATCAGATGGCCATGGGAGCCTGGGGAAAAAGTATAAAGAGAAAAACATAAATAAATCTCATCAGTCGTACTTGGAGCTATTTTTGGTATGTTTTTCAAAAATAAGAATCTCTCTATTTTCATTTTTATACACTGGCCAGGTTTCTTTTTTCTTCACAAAACCTATAACTCAAATCAATACAGAAAAGTTATCAGAATTATCTCTACCTTTTTATTCCTACCTTTCTGTCTTCAGCTAGAAGACAGTCAATGTGTTTAGGATAAGTTATTTTTGCCATTTTCTATTAGCAATTTCCTCGTTCAAAAAAGATTAAATCTTTACTTACACATTTTGTTTGATAACTGAACTTTTTTCTCCAGAAAATAGACACCTTTTTCAAACCAAAAACCCAATTTCTCTTCTATAAATTAGAAAATTCTGATGGAAATACATCCACTGGCATCCAATATGAACAAGAAATTCATTTTAAAGAAAAGAACAAGAAGTCACATTCATCCACTAAACCGAATCAGAATTTGAAGCAATAAAACATACTACTTGCATACATTTAAATTTTCTTATGTATGATACACTTGACATATTTAAAGAAAGAGATATCCCCATACTTACCCCTGTGCCTTTGCTAAGATAAAGTCCCCCTCCACGAACAAGAAGCCAAAGACCACCATCAGCTCTCCAACCCATGTTTTGGATTCTTCTTGCAATTGTTCTGTTATGCGGCTGCCAGAATGGCTGAAACCGCACATCCCCAAATGAAACTTAAAATTCAGTACTTATGACATGAATAAACTACAGATCACAATAAATTAACTATGACTGTCGACTGATGACTTACACAAGCAACTAATGAGAGGAAATGAATAATAACTTATTTTAGGGAAAAAAGAATCAGGAATGAAAATATATTCAACAAGAACACATCAGTCCTCAAACTATACTGAAACAGCACATAGTAGTTTCTACTACAATTATTTAATTTTATAAATTATCACGTAAACTTATTTGTGTGTATATATAACAGCAACGAGTGTGATTCCGACATAAATGATTCAGAAAGAATTTTTTATTGTATATTAAAAAAATTAATGATTAAAGTCGAGTTAAATTCTGAAAAATTTCAGCACAAGATATGAGAAAAATTAAACTTGATTAGTCTAACTAGCATCTTTAAATGATCATCTTTCAGATAGATAAATTTAGAAGCAGAATCTTTCGAACTGAAAACGATATACCCATGGTTTTCACACTCAAACTGTATAGGGGATGAACTTATTGCTGTTGAAGACGATTTGACCTTTATTGAAACTCAATCCTGTTTAGACTAATGGAACCAAAGATTCAGCAAAAATGCCAGTAATCCAACTAGACACATAACATTATCCAACCTTAACAATAGCAACTCTGAGCAATCATGTGCCAAGTCAATAATTTGCATGATGCAAGAAAAAGTATAGTACACACTGGTTTGTGAGGAGTCCCCTCTATAGCTATGCACAACTTCCTGCAACCTTAGCTAATAATGCTAAAAAAGAATGTGACAAACTAATGGAGTTTCATAACATATTACACTCAGGATAGGAATGTGACTAGGAATATTTACAAACTGTGAAAATCCTTTTTTATGCATTTGATTTTAGTTTAAAAGGCAACCCTCATGAAACCTATTAGAACAGAATGACATAAATCAAAGGAAAGCCCGATGCCATCGAAAAAGAGGAGAATCTAACCTGCCCAGGCTCCCAGGTAAGATAGAAGTTACCACGGCTTGAGACAGCAACATACCTTCCATCTGGAGAGCGATTTACAGTATTAAACGTTCCTGTGTAATAGCTTGCACCACTAATACCGCTGGAAACTGTTCTGAAAAGGAAATGAAGATATGTGAGCATCTTATCTCTCAAAACTAAAATCATTTTCCATATACAAGGTGGAATCTTGGCTCTGTGGATAAACTTTTCTAGCAGACCAGCAAAATGCCACAGTTTCTTGAGATAATTTAACAATATCGTTAAGAAAGTTCATTAATCTGATAAAAGTAAAGTTGCTGCTTATTTATTCATGCTGCACTTCTGGGACTGAAACATGAAGCTAATCTAGCAACAAAGAAGAAAACAAACAAATCTAAGCTTTAAGGGAATATATTATCAACTGCATCTCTGACATGCTAGAAAGAAAGAACGAAAAAAATTGCACTTTCCCATTCTAAACTATAGGTTTATTTTGTAATGTCCCCTCAGACTTTAAATTTTAAGAATCATCTCCTTAAACTATGCAATTAATTATAGTGCCTCAACACCATTAATATTTTCCTAATTTCTGTAGTATTTTTTTTTTATTATTATTTTAACATGCTTATCATGTAATCATAGAAAAATAAAAGAAAAGAATAAAATTTGTTTGTCTATTTACCTTTTGTTTGTGAGAATTTTTTTTTTTTTTTTTTGTTAGTTACACATGCATCCAATAAATCTTGAAGCCACGTCCTCATCTTCCATCCCATTATTGTGGTACAGGAAGTGTTTGAGCTAAAGCTCATTCATGTTTTGTTGGTGAGTACATGCAAGTGGAAACTGCTTCTCATTCTTTTATTTTTTATGTGATCATGAGATAAGTACATAAATTTTAAGATTAAGCATAAAGGAAATTGGAGAAACTTTGACATTACGGTAATATTGCAACAAACCAATAGTTTAGGGGATTAACTGGTCAAAGTTAAAATGGAGCTCATAGTTTAGGGTGGAGAAATGTAACATAGCCTTTGAAATATCAAAAAAAGAAAGAAAGGAAGAAAAGAAAAAACATTCAGGACACATCAGCATAATAGAAAGTAAAAAACATAAAAAGAACAAAAATATTGAAGAGTTTTCAAGCATATAGAAGTAGGACAATAAGATATTAGCATATTGGACCCTTAGAATTGCTGATGAGCCTCACAAAAATGGAACAAAAACAGAAGCTATAATAATCATAATAATAATAAATAGACTGCCTTGTCAAACAGTTTGCGCAGCAAAGCCAAACAAAAGCCTTTTTCTTTTTCTTTTTTTATTCTTTTTCTTTTTTTGCAGGGGTTAAGCCAAACAAGTGCCAAAGAGATCAGAAGATGAAAATGAAAACAATTACCTATCTTGTAAAGGAATCAGATCTTCACATCTAACTTATAATTATTACAGATCTCAACCATTAGTTTAGCTAAACCCACAAAATGAAAACAGTTTATACAGTTAGAGTAGCTTATATTATAGCAGAAACACACCTATTAAGAGTAGCTGAAACAGTTTCCTGGACTGCAGCCCTCCAGTTGTAGCCCCTATTTGACGTAACATATATTGCACCTTCGTCGGTCACCAACTCTGCACTCTTCTCTCCTGTTGCCTTTATATATACCTGCATATATCATAATAGAATCACCTACTATATGCTACCGATACTTAAAGTTCATTGGTACAGAGCCTTTGAAATTATATTGTTATGATAAGGCAGAAGTTAACATTTCACAAAACCATGACAGGACTGTAGAAGTTATAAGATTGACCGTCACCTTATCAAGAAGAAAATAAATATTCAATTAATCTGCACTTCTTATGTGAAAAACTGGTGACCAGCTAGCAGACATATTTTCAAAAGAGAGTGTCAACCAGTGTTTCATTTATAGCATTTTAGGCAAGCTGGGCATGTGTGATATTTATGCTCCAGCTTGAGGGGAGTGTCAGTTAGTGATTTTCCTTTGCATTGAGTAGCAGTAACATAATTAAACAATAAAGCATGAGTTAGAAAATCCTAAAACTCTCTTTTTTTCTGCAAGACACACACTCTCTCCCCACTTTCTAAAAGTAAACAAAGATACCAACATCAAATCAGATTGTATTTGCTATACCAACAACTCGCCAACAGAGAGATTGCAATGCCGCTACAAGTTAAACCCAGAATGACATTTTTGAAAACAAATCCTACTTCATGGCAGCGTAAGTCAGCTTGCTTATGTACGAATTCAAGTAAAGCAAAGCGAATTATGATTTAAATAGACATGGGCCAACGTCTAATACAAGCTTACCACATCTCCAGGAAGTTGAGAGCTTAGTGGTATCCTATCCCAGCTTTCTCCAGCATCTGAAGTGTACAACAGAATTGCAGGTTTCCCAACAATCCATCCCTCCTTTCCTCTGAAGCTAATGGAATTAAATCTGTAGTTAAAATCTTCGTCCTCGGCCGAGGGTATTGAACGTGGAGCCCAAGTGTTTCCACCATCTTTTGTCTCCATAATGGTTTGCCTAGTCCCCAAAAGAAAACCTACCATAACAACAAGATATATGGTTATGCTAGGGTTATAAAGAAGATAGACGAACAAAATGAAAGAAGCGAAGTAAGAATTAAAGACCGTGATTCAAGTCGTCAGGGACGAAAGCGATGTCGAGGAGAACGACGCCGGGGTCGATGGGGAGGTACACTCTCTCCCACTCCGAAAGTGCATCTTCGGACCTTGCCGGAGGAGCTGCTAGAAGAGACACTGAAATAGCCGCGGTTTGGGATGCGAATTCTCTCCGAGTCAGGGAAGAAGAAGAAGAAGAAGAAGATTGTTGGAGAGAGGCTTTGGGAGGTGAAATGCGAGGCTGAGTTCGGTAATCTTGTTGGCGAGGCCGAGAAGAGCTGGGAAGGAGAGAGGTCAAGGACGGCTTCAGCACGATCACTGGATGCGTGTACTCGCTCAGCTGCAGCAGACTCGCCATTTTTCTATCTACTCTCGCTCTCAACGGCTCGCGGGCGGTGCAAGCGTTGATATTGCTCGTAGTGGATAGGCCTTCTTTTGCGATATGTTTTATTTATTTATTTATTATAACATAAAATATTCATGTGTCTGTGAACTGAGCAGCAAATACGCGGTCGTTTCGATTTCTTTTCACGGGACAGGAACGCGTGGTCTATTTATGATCACACTATCGTTGCTGCTTCTATGGTCAATTTCTCTTCACTTTCCATCATATGATTTTTGATCTTAGGCTGCATCCCTTTACCTTATTCTTCTTTTCTTTTTCTTTTTTTTTATTTATTTATGGGAAAACTGACAAAGTTACTCCTTTTGGCTTGGACTATTGGATGTGAGTATAAAATTATTAACAATATACGTAAAATATTCTCTTAATTTATATTGTCAATCCCTTTTGTACCATAACAGTAACATTCATTATTTATCCAGCTACTAGTTTACTGCCTTTTTTTACTTTTCTTTCTTAACACAAAAAGAAATGTTACTTGTGTCATTGAAATTTTCCAATATCTTCCAACACAACCGTTGTTAACCAAAAAAAAAACAAAACAGTAGTTGAAAACTGTCAGTGAAATTTTGATAATAATGTGTTTCAATTCAACCAAACTAAGCTATGAAAATGTCTAATCACTTCTCAACTTTCGGCTATTAGGAATTCAACGGTGATTTTTGTTACACATCTACGTACTCTTTATAAATTTACATTCGACATTTATTATTATTATTTCAATCAAACTGAATTAAGCTATTAAAGTTTCTAAATAATAACAAACAAAAAAGGAAAAAATCTGGATAATATACGATGGAAGGTATCAACTTCCAATTTCTCTGTACATAATAAATTAAGACACTATGTGCAAGGGGCACAGTGAACAAATGATGCTACAAAACACCCCTACAGATTCTAACAATATAGGCAAATTGAGGCTCAGTACCTCATCAGGCTTTGTATATACTCCAAAGGGAATTAACTTCCCTTAATCCCTTTCCCCAAAAATACTACACATACAATGTAACCCCTTTGGTTTAAATGAAGTGAGAAGATTCCAGTTTCGCACTAGATCTAGGAATATAAAATCTATATAACAACACACCCCCATCCGGAGCATCAGAGGCTGTCATGGCCGATAAATTTTCACGGTTTTTGTGACATGGACCCGGCAAAAGGGACACTTGGCTACGGCAGAAGAGCATCTGCTACAGAGTACATGGCCACAGGGAACGATTGTTAGGTTGACTTCAGTGCTCAAACAGACACGACAAAGCCATGCTGCCTTTGCTGTATCGGCTTCTTTTGCAGCAACATCGGCTTTTTCCTGCAATTTTATTTCATAACATGACAAGATTTCAGTAGACTTGAGCAATCATAGGATTTGACAATCAGCAACCTCAATATTTAAAAATCTTCTTGATATGTAACTTAGAATGCTGGCTTTCAACCAGTCAAAACCATTGGCCTGCAATTTTATTAATCACAGTAACTGGAATGCTGAGTTTCATTTCATAAGTGCCTTAACATTCAGGCCGGGGTAGTTCATGTTTAGGAAACCCAGATTCATACCTCCAAGTAGACCCTAAAATTGTCGAGTTCACGGGGCTGATTCTAATCAACCTGTGAACTCGACAATTTTAAATTGCACATTATTTTGTAAAAGTTAATACATGTCTTATGCCCCTTTACCAATGTAGACTTGAACTGATGGATGAGAAACGATATAATTCTAAACTGCAAATTACAAACCTGCTCAAGCAAGAGTGCTGCCCGAGACTCCTGTAACTGTTCTTGCAAGGTTATAGTTCTTTGCAGTAGGGACTGCTGCTCCATATCCATATTGATCCCAGCTGAAGAAAGCATCTCGTGAACGGCCTGCACAAGTTCTGCAGGAGAGACTCTGCCATACTGAAGCTCTTTACCAGGCTGCAGCTGCCCACAAAGAAAACCCTCAGTTTAAGGTGTGATGACATCTGACCAATGCATAAGACATAACAGAATAATCAAACAATACTAGAAAGTCCAGTAGCCATGGGTTCAATCAAACATGACCATGGCCCAGGACAGGAGTTATGACAATCATTTCTCACCACATAAGTTTAACATCAAGGCAGCATATTACCTTATATTTGAAGCATTCTATGGGCCAGGAAAGTGCTATTTCATTTCTATATTCAAGTTTTCCACAACATGATTCCACCAATATTTTTTTTTCAGCACTGAAAATTCGCTAGTGGAAATGAAACAGTTCTATTCCACAGAAATAGACCCAATGTTTTGCTACAGTTATAGTAGCTTAAAATATATTTAAGCTATACAAGAATGGTAATTGGGTAGAGAAAATACATAGAACAAATATAAAAAACAGGTAAAAAAACCACAAGAACCAAAAAAGAAAATTTATCTGTAAGGTTGATTACGCCTAAATGGGAGTCAACATTAACACCCATATGACTGATAGAAATCTATGCATCAAGAGGTCCTGAGCAAGAATGAAAAAGACATGCAGGGTGCAGGATGATAATATTGCAGAATTATGTGGATATATAAGTCTCTTTCCTTTTAATTGCAGTACAAGTTTTTTTTCCAAAAGAAGGAGAAACAGACAAAAGAGAAGAACCTTAATACATAATATAAATGGATGAAGAGAGGACCAAACCTGAGAAGATCTTGTTTTGGCACCACCAGAAATTTCGGGCACCTCAACATGCATCCTGCTACCAATTACTGACTGAGTACTATCCAGCAAGGTTGCCGAGGAAGCCTCATTGCCCGCCGATATGCTCCTAAAAGAGAAAACTTGTGAAGAAAGAACTGGCTTAGTCAGTTCTGGAGAAATTTCTACTTTGAATCTATAGAGTGCTTGGCCTGCACGTGGTCTAACATCCTCTGGAACTCTACCATATTTCAGCTTTTCTCCATTTTGAGACCGCCAAGCCACTATTTCTCCCGCATAGAAGGGTCTTAACGGGTGAAATTGTACTTGTAGGGCATCTTGAGGCAAAATTTCTTTGCCTATCACATTAGTGCTTCCACTTGTGGGTTCTCTCTTGTCAGTACAAAGCTTCAAAATATCAACAATTGCAGTCTCACAGCCTTCAGGACAGGAAAATAAAGATCCAATAGGTAACGGGGTTGGGGAGCCTAAAACCTGGCTCACAACAATCGCAATAACATCAACAACAGAAATATAGGCCGGTGGCTCAGCAACTAGAAAACAGGCATTTGACCTACTAACAAAGTAAAGAGTTCGATGTTGTGATCCGTCCTCCCACTCTGGAATAATGGAATCCTTAGCTGCACGTGTAATGTCTACAGAGTTTGGAAGAAGCAAAAGACGAGTATGGAGGCACTTAACAAACTGCAACTTCTCTGCAACAGATTCTAATGAATCTTTTACGGTCTCCAAAGCTAGATTACTGATTGCAGGAATGTGACTAGCCATACTATTTACAACAGTTTGTACAGCAAGCTGAAGTGATCTGCTGAAAAGCTTCTCTCTGATGGCTCCAACTGGAACCGATCCAATGTGTTGCAAAGCCTGTAGATGCTCCTCAGGATCTAGTTCCTGCAAACAGATGCATATTTTACCCAATCAGCAGAAAAACCTACATCCACCACATCTGGGAGAAAAAAAAAAAAAAAAAGAACAAGTCACTAAGAATGCAGGAAAAGGACTTTCAGAATATCAAGCTACCTCTATCACTACATCAGAGAGCTTTTTGATAACCAGGACTATACATATTCTCTCCGGAAGATGTGGGTGAACAAATCTTAACCTGGAAGTGTCAATGCATTTGACATATCGGGAGCCATAAGCATCAATATATACACAGGAATTTGCTTGCACAAGTCTGCAGCCATCATCCGGGACTATTGCTTCTGATTTCCAGATGGACCCATCAGACTCAACAGTCTCACATACAAAATACAAAACTTCCATCACAGCACGGAGTTCATTTGGGTTTAAACGCTGATATCCACAAGCTTTCTGGAGATTTAAAAGGATATCCTTTGCAGAAGTAACTGATAGAACGTCTTGAAGTCCCAAATCTTTGAGAATCTTTACAAAAGGAAGATACAAAGAAGAAAGTTCAAATGCAAATGGGGACAAGTTAATTGTCAGACGCACAAAAAGAGAGTTTGCAGTCACCAAACGTGTTCCATTTGCAGCAGGCAGAAATGCCACTCTCTGCAACTCCATTATATCTGCATTAAAACAAAAAAACAAACAAACTATAAATAAGAAATGTAGAATTTGTTGAGGGTATTATTGTTGAAAAGGAGCAAACCAACTGAACTTCAGCTATTTCTGACTTATGATATATTCTCCACATCTCTATATGACCAAGTTGAATGGTTAATAGTCTGCATGTATGAGTTGGAAAATAAAAAAGAAACTTTCGATAAAAAGACACATTCAGTATATATTGTTTGCCTTATCATCTCTTGTATAAGAGGTCCTCTAGTGTAAAGTGTCTAAATTGTTCAAAGATCTATTATTATTTGTGAAAATGGATGAAGCCCCATCAAACTTGATTGGAAGCCGCCCCATCAAACTTGATTGGAAGCCACCCCATCATAGTTTTTCACTAAAATAATTAAAAATAAAAATAAACAAAATAAAAATAAAAATGTTAATAAAAAAATAAAAAAATGAAAGAGAAATCTACCTGAAGAAGAAAGGGAACCCCAAACCTTATCCAGATACTTCAAAACCTCACAACAAGCTTCATCAATGGTCATCAAGCCTGATGCAGTTGGCCAGTGAGCCAGAGTGTCCTCACCACCATTTCTTCCAATAACCTGGGGCACATTTTGTATTAGAACGATTGTTTGCATCAATAGTAATCTTGGAAAAATATAGAAGGAAATTGAGTATCTGACCTGCAAATGTTTTAGAACTGTAGAAAAAGCTGGAGGGCTCCTCAGGTGTAGTGCTCCCCAAGAGTACTCCGGAGGAACAACAGCTTGTTTAGAGATAATGGGCACACAACTCCAAGCCAGTGGCCAATCCTTGGACAGAATTGCTTCGCTATATGAAGTGAGAACTCTCTTACCACCTTTTTTGCCTCCAAAATTTGGCAAGCCCAGTTCAGCAGGTATGCACGCAATTCTGCCAAGGAGATTACAGAAGTTGTTTCCATAAAGCACGGCAAAATTTGTCAAAATAGCTTCAACAACCGATCCGGCTAATGAACAAATTTCCATAGAAACTTCATTCTGAGAGTTGGTTATGTCCAACTCAAAAACATCCAAATTCCCTGATTTCATGCATTCACTTCCAAGAAGCTCTACTCTTTTGGCACATTCAAGTATTACATCTGCTTCTGTTGCAGTTCGAAGGCCAATTTTCCTCAAAATGCGAAGCCACCCATCTGTACTGAACCTTTCTCCTGGAAACTTTTTTCTCTCACCAGAGAAAACAGAAGTTAATAAAGCATCAGTGGGATCAAAGAGATCCTTTGGTCTAAACAGATCCGTGGAAAATTCATCAGCATTCCTCACAAATTTAGTTTCCCTCAAAGCTTCAACTAAAGAAGAATCAACCTGAAGATCTAGCCAGTTCATGTAAAGATATATCAATATATCTTCCTGTTCAGACTGAGGTTTTCCCTCAAACCCAGGCAATCCAAACCTTATCAAAATTTGTTGGTCGTGCAATTCAGAGACCCCAAGGGCTCGAAGTAATGAAAACTCAATTGAATCTGTGGAATAAGAAAGGCAACGCTCATCATATGGTTTAAGGAATGAATTTGAAGAGATCATACATTGATCTTCTACGTGCAAGCGAGTGTATGAACCCACAACTGTTTTATATATAGGTAGAGAACGTAAAATTTCAAGTTCTTCAACTGTGTAATTAGAGCTGTTAGAAGAGTAATCATTAGCAAAAAGGGTAAAAAGTTCATCTCGATCTGAAGTTGAAAGAGAAGCAAGTTCAGGGAAATAGCCAGCACTTTTAGCTGCAACAAGCTTGGAAGCAATAACTTGCCCTAATGATTGGCTGGAATTGGGGAGGAAACTGCACGGAACAGCGCAGTCGATGAAAGCTATATCATAAATGGGGATGTTACAGTGGTTCAACAGTGACAACAACCAAGGGTATTTGGTTCTGGCTGCTTCAAAAGCCGAAACATAGGATTGAACTACTCTAGTCTCAGAGGTGAGGTTCATAGGTAATACAGCTGGATCTCTTCCTGTTACGCCTATTTCTGAGACACTATCTGCTGAGGTTGGAGAAGTAACTGGCGGTGGAATGAAGACCAAATGACGCTCCCTTACACGGCATAAGATGGGCCTCCCAAGAAAAGCAGGAATTATGGGCCAATCAGAAAAGAGAGAGAGGTCTTCCAGTGGCCATCTGAAACTTTTCCAAAAGAGTCTTATCCATTCAGGGGAAGGGCCACCTTCACCGCCAGAACTCGATGTTTTCTCCCACGAAAACCAAGGAGCCATATTTGAACCCATTACATGACTCACCCAGTTAGCATGGAAAAGTAGCCTCATATGACTAGCCAGTAAGTGAAGAGAGAAATTCTGTAGTCTTAACAATCTCTGAAGAGCAGGATTCGAAAAAAAATCAGCCAAGATTGATCTATCTAATATCTTGGGATGGATAAACTTTGCTGCTAACGGGCTCATTAGTTCCTGCTGATCCTTGTCTCCGTACCAAAGTTCAGTAACCCCCAACTTTGTTAGATGATTCGTTGCAGTTGGACATGGTAAACCTTTGAGCTCAGCAGCTATTGATAGAAGCTTCCGATCCACATTTCCACTGCTGCTATTACTGCTACTGCCAATGATGTTTCTTTGAACTAATGGCCCTCCACTCCGACCAATATCTTCAACAACTACCCGCCCAAAATCAAATATAGCCTTCCCCAAACTTGTCATCATTTCAAGAGCATCTCCGGAGCTGGCTGCACTCTCGGTGGACAACCCAGGAAAACTACCCACACGAGGGACTGAAACAGAAGTAGAACTACTATCCACAACATTAGATGCTCTATAAATAGAATTAGAGTTAATGGGGTTTAGTGATGCATCATCTTCAATTAAATTGGATGATCCTGGGAGCTGAATATCAGACAAGCAATACTCAAGAACATCCACATATGTATCAACGGATCGAAGAACAATAGATGTTGAAGAAACCCTTAGAAGGTCTCGAACCATTTTAGGTTTAATTTCTCGAACTGTAGCCCCCACAGCTTGGATCTCAGTCACCAACTCCCATGGTACTGAAAATACTGGGTAATGCTCCTTCACAAAGCCACAAACCGTAGCTGGAAGCAAATTACCACTCACCCCATTCCCTGGTTGTGAAAGAAACATCCCCTCTTCAGCCTTGACTAAATTTCCTGAGTACAGCTGCCACACAGGAAGGTTGATAACATGGACATAAAAAGGCTTTATTACCTGCTCAACTAGACATTCCCAATCTGCTTTAAGCACTTCTGTTGAAACTAAATTTCTGTCATTTCCAGTCTGATCAATCAAAGCATGCTTGCTAGACCTTGGCCAAAAGGAATAAATTTGATCTCCATAGGCCTTCAAAGGCAGACTAACTGCACGACCTGCATTTGACTCAATTCCAGAACTCGATGGGTCTCTTCTTAACTTTTGGATTTCCAGTATCATTTCAATGTAGGAGTCTCGAACACATGACATCAGTTCTCTGTTCCAGGCTTCAATTAAGTGATTTCCAGCATCAGGCTGTGCTGCTATCAAAGCTTCCTTGTCTTGGTGCTTAAAAAGGAAACGACCGCCATTGTGACAAACAAGGAAACATCCAAAAACAGTGACAGGAAAATCTACTGCGCCAGACAAAGGAAGAGGTGACATCATAGGATTCGTTAAATAAACATCAGCAGGATTGCCATCTCGGGAAATATGAGCTGCAACTCCAGCAATAGGTGTTAAGTTGTATGACAGATAGCGCCTGCAATAACAAAACAATGCCAACAAACAAGTCAATTGAAAGAAAGCTGCAGAAATTTTTCTCAGAAACACAAAAGGGTGGGATAAATGATCAGATTGAGTTACTTTTGCCTCAGTTGACTACTGTTCAGATACAATTAATTGAACTACCAAAAAATAATTCAAAATACAATTTTGTAAGAAGAAGATGCGGAACAGGACACAAAAACTAAGAGCTGCCAACAAAATTTCTTTACACCAATGAAATTCTTTTGCAGATAATCATGTTACCACAATTTTTGGAAAAGAACCAACAGTCCAGCGTACATTTTAAAAAGAAAGTGAAAGCGTGAATCATGGTTTTATGGTAATAATTAATTACAGAACTATCAAAATTCTGCTCACCGAGAACAGAAATACATCCTTCAATAAAATTTCAATGAACAAGAGACCAATTCTAAGGTCCAGAAGAAGGTTAGAGGATCATTACCAAAAAAGACAGAATATGAAGGTCTAACGATAATAGTCAAACAAAAAGATTCAGTCATTTATCAAATTGAAGAATAAGAACATTTCCAGTCAACTATTTATTCCAAAAAGCCTTTTCATGAAAACTTTACCATAAAGGTATTACTATTCTCAAGAACAAAACGAAAAATACCATAGATTTAAACAGCTATCTAATTATACTCAGTGAAAATGTTTTCATTGAAACTGGGAAAAAAATAACAAAAAAACTACCCAAAAAGAAGAAGTTCTCTATGTGTGTGCGATCAAGTGCCCCTGCAATTTTTGATAACGGGCTTATGACTGCAAATACTGATTTGTATGTGCTAAAACTGAATCCTATAAGACATAAAGACTAACATATTTTTAAAAGATTAAATATAAATATTAGATTAATTGCAGCTATCCACCCTAAACCATGAAGTCATTTGTAATGTTCACCCTAAACTACAAATTTTTGGAATCAACACCCTATTCAAGATTAAATTGCAGTGTCCACCTCACCAACCAAAAAAAAAAAAAAAATTAACAAATTAGTGGGCTGGTTTGGTGCACTAATATGTCAAAATTAACAAATTAGTTCTCATTAATTTTCAATGTCCACCCTAAACAGTCAACTAAGTTGTTAATATAACACTTATTGTGGATGATACTTACAAAAAAAAAACACTTATTGTGGATGGCTAGGTGGACATTGCAAATTAATCTTGAATTAGGGTATTGATTGCAAAAATTTGTAGTGTACGTTAGATATTGCAAATGACGCATAGTTTAGGGTGAAATTGCTACATTAACCCAGAAAAAAAAATATAAAATTCACCTTGCAATTTCAAAATTGCTGTGTTGTATTAAAGGAAAATGACTTATGCACACTTTGCTTTTAAGTTAGATAATGCAAATGATTTAACAATTACCACCCCAATTAATAAAAAAAAAAAGGATGAAGATATAAATTCACCTTTCAATTTCAAAATTGATGTGTTGTATTAAAGGAAAATGTCTTATACACACTTCGCTTTTAACATACCTATCAAGAGCCATATTTCTTGTTTGTCCAGAACCCAGGCTGAGTGCAACAAGCCATCGATCAACAACTCTAGTTCCTCCTTGGAAAATTTGCACATCTATTACTTGCAATTTTATTGCAGCACTTGAGCTACTAAATAACCTCGATATTTGGAACTTCCTCCACTTCTTTTCTGAAAAAGGATTCCTCATATGAACATATGATGAATCAACACAAACTGAATAATCCTGGCACAGCTCTGGGTTTCCCTCCTCCCATGTTGAGAATGACACCTGTTAATATATAAACTTGTGTAATATCATCCATAAGACAATATTACAAGAAAATAATAAAGAAATTTTTCACAGAGATTATTAAACAACCATGAATGATTCAGCTTTTCAGAAGTAATAGATACTCCTAGAAAACCAAACAAATTAGAAAACTAACTTAGCTCCTTTAAATTGTGAATAAACTAATAATAATTTAAGAAGTGCATCTTACACAAGTCAAAAAAATGAAGTCCTAATATATATAAGTAATGAATATCATTAATGAGCGCAGACAAATGCAACCCTAGTATAAGGATGTATACAAGAAACAACCCCCATTAGAAAACAAAGCCCATAAAAATCTATTGTCGTTTAGCTAGGGACAAAATTATGAGCATCAAGATTGCAATCCCAAGATAAGGTCCGAGCATTAAAATCGCTAACCCTTGGATAAGGTCAAAGTAGATAACGAACGGGGTAATTTGATCAACATATTCAGAGCACCCTGCCTTTGACCAGAAAAAAAAAATGCACCACCCTGCCTTTGAGGACTTTAGAAGTGGCTTTGTTATTATGAAAAAAGGTTAATTTGATCATCCAATTAAATTCAAACTGTTGCTAAGTGCTGCCATATCTGATTTTCAGCTAAAAATTCCTCGTTCTTTTCCTTCTTCACTTCTCTTCTAAAAAGAGAAAAAATATAGGAAATATGTCCAAACATTATATTCTATAACCAATGGCTACAGATACTAAATGATATGCTAAATCATTCATGACTGTTAATACCTGTAAAATTGACTTCAAGAATAGAAGTGTTCTAGATCCATGCTCCAAAAATCTGTCAGTTATTTGTTTTATTCTCTTTAATCCAATCTCCAGTCCATCTTTTAAACATTCTGACGACAATGGCATGCGGATAATGGTAGAATCTGATAGTGACCATGACATATTTTGACCGATCATCATAGGACTAAATTGATCACAAAATCGCCCAGTCAAATTAGTACCTGAAATACCAGAGAAAAAGTTGCAATTTTTCAATTCTGTTGATGCAGGAGACTAATTATAAAGATCCAAAGCATTACAAAAGTAACCATCCAAGAAAACTCGAGGACAAATCGCATTTTTTTCACTCACAACGACGGCATCACACCACTAATGATGGTGATATCGGCGCCGTCTATCCCCAATCATGGGCATAAAGCCCAATTCTCAGAAAGTTCACGATCAATAGAAGAAAAAAAAAACAAAAACAAAAACAAAAACAAAACAAAAAAAGCGAAAGGAAGAAGAAGCAGAATGGGTAGGAAATAATCAGATGCAGTGAGAGGATGTGAGATGTAATTATGGCTTTGATACCATTTTGTAGGGTTTCCATATATGTGTGTGTGTGTAACATTCAATGTAAAGACCAAAATACCCCGGTAACATATTAACCCTAAGAAGCTCTTCTAACCCAACGACAACAATGTCACTTGTAAAAAAGTGCCGGATATTTGAGAATATGGCCATGAAAAAAGAAACATAGCAAGCAACCATATGAATGGTGTTGAGCAAGATACCTGTCAGTGAAAACATTTTTGCTGCAGGAGCACAAGCTGAAGGTAGAGCAAGCGCCAGACCACGAGGATCAAACATGTAAAAGTAGCCACCGGAAATAATTGATAGGAGATCACAGACGAAATAACAGCTAAGCAGTCCCAAACCATAGTTAAGAGTATCGCCCCGAAGTCTCCATGGAGGGAGGAGCTGGAGGCCACTTACTTCCTCTCTACTCAAGCTGACCCCTTCCAAAATGGCTACTAGGGCAGGCCCTTGAAATTCACCTGTACAAGTCACAATGCAAACAAGATTCAGAATAATGATTCAATTTATGATAAGGCTAGAAAAATGCTATGACCTACATATATGAATACCATATAAAACATAATAAACTTCAACAAATTAGATTGCACTCAGTTACACCATGACTTCAGAAGAAAATTCCACTTTTTTTTCTCAACAGTTGCTAACCGCTTTACAGCATGGAAAGATATTTATTAAACTAATATACATTGCCACCTCTGCCAACCTGACATGGCTGATAGCCACAGCAACTACTAAAACTAGAGCTGTATTTTGAAGCTGAGAACCTCTGGATATGTCCGTTCATAATGAGGAACCACTCCTATAACATTAGCACATGCTAAGTAATAACAAACTCCAGTAATGGTATTGGTACCTAGATTGTGCTGCAGCAAAGACTGGCGAGGATGTTCCCTCTTATCAAAGATAAGGTGTAGCTTTTTGGCCTTGCAGCAATCTGCCAACTCAAGAAGGTCAAACAACAAGAAGTCATTGTTCCCATACAATGCCAAAAGCTCATTTATTCTAGCATAGTCCATGCATGACAAATCTTTAGTCATCTCTTCATCGACCAAAGAGAGGCAACGAAGCGACTGTATACCCAACCTGTTTGCCAGATCATTGCTGATACTTGGATGTGCAAAATGTTTCCCAGCAAGAGTATGGTTTTCCATCCATGGTGCATCATTGTACACAAGATCCCGTGCATGCCTCAGAACTCCAAAAGAATCTGGAATTAAGAATGGAGTCTCAGAAACCTCAAGCAATGGTTTGTCTGAGCAACAGTCTACAACAGCTTCAAGGACACAATGGACAAAACTTAACTGATCTGAGGACAATGGGAACCCTTTCACATCATTCTGCAAGCGCTGTAATACATTAAAATAGTCCCATACATCAAAACTAAGTCTGACACCTAATTCCAAAAGCAAAACTCTAAATTCCGATAATTCAGATGGAACAACAAACAAATAAGGAGAGAATTTGACAGGTGAATCAAATGCAAGTGCATTTGGAAATACAAAATCATCCCCAATCCAAACCCAGGAAACGCCAGTTAAAGCTGATTTTAGCACCATCAAATCCTCAGTACCAATATAATCTTGCAATTTTGAGTAAAGCAATGGTATCCCTTTTTGCAGTGCAACATCAAAATCAGGTTCCACCAAAGACTCTAACTTAAGCTGGCCGTAGAACTTGGATAGCTCAATTAACTGAGTGGACAAAACATCTATGGTTGGGCAATCCATCCAACCAAGTTTATGTTGTAGGTCCATTGAGCAGCATTCGCCATCTAGTATATGCATTGAACACGACACCATCCACATTTGTGTTTTAGGTCTCACTATGCTTGGGGCTGCTACTTGATTACATGATTTTAACCAAGGGAGTCCTTTCAAAGGTGGATCAACAGAAACAGGACACCAAGCAATAGCCTTCATTTCAGACCAAAATTCTTCTTCTGGTTTGTCATCAATCATGGTGCCTAAAAGAAAACTAGCATCAAGATTTTCTATACAATAGTTCTTATCCCCCTCGGAAGAGTCAACACACGTTGGATTACCATCTACAAGACTGTTGTTATTTCGTACCATGGGATCCTCTGATTCATCCCAATTTCCTGCTGCTCCATCAGTTGAGAGCTTTAATGCCAGAGCATCTAAACAGACAAGCAACTTCTTCCCATAACTCGGTGCTTCTGAGTCCCCAGCATCATGCATTAGAGAAACTGATCTAGCACAATCAAGCAAACCAGCAAAACCTAGAGTTCTTCTAAGCCCAAGGCTTACTAAAGTCTCCAAAGTTTCGGGATCTGAGAATCTGTCAGAAGGAAAGAAAACTTCACTGTGCAGCATCTTTCGCAGCTCAGGAACACGGGGATCATAAAGCCTGCCAAAGTATTATAATAAGAAATACATTCATATCAAATGCTTTTCATGATGCTAATACAAGCAGACTAACTGCCTGACTAGGATTAGTTGTCCAAACTATCATGCTCTCGTTTGCAAACATTTACCATAAGTTTGTCAAAATATTTTTGTCTGGGGATGCAAATTGCACACCACCACTTACTTTCAAAAGACACAGCATCTTACTCATTAAAAAAAAACACATCATCCCAGACATTAAAAGGTAAAAGTAAAATAACTGCCATGTAGATAATCATATTAATCTCCAATTTATCTCAAGGTTTCCCATATAACCAAAACCCAATTTGAGGCCAAGATTATGAATCCCAGAACATAGAATATGAACTCAGATCTTGCAAACAAAAATAAACCAAACAAGAAATAAACCCACGAAAGTAAAGATGCATCAAAGCTACCCTTATCACTCTGATTAAAACAAAATGAAGCTACATAAGAAATAGATTTGAAAGGATGCAACAATCTTACCCTTGTCACTCTAACAAGTACCTCACGATATATTCATAGTATGCCCTATAAAGCAGCATAGATCATAAGGAAACTGCCAAAGGTGAACATTAATCCAGATTTATTTTATTTATGTAATATGAATCTATTCAGAATCATTCAAAAAAACAAAACTTAAAACTTCAGTGAACATTATTTCATTCAAATAACTCACAAAGACATAGAAGAAACCGCGTTGATTCCTTAAAAAGTACTTTATATTGAATGTCAGTAGTATAGTATATGATGTACGAGCCCATTTTTTTCAAATGTTCTGATAAGAGGGTAAAAAAAGGGGTTGAAACTGGCATTACTATAATAAAAGTACGCAAATTTTACCTATCAAAAAAAATATATAAATAAAAGTACGCAAATTTTAATCATCTAGAAATCAAGAATTGCATGAAAAATCATACCCAGATGGCTGTTGCCAAGATCCATTGGCTGCCAAAACAAAAGGTGTTGTGGAAAGTGCAGATTTAATAGAAACATCCTCTTCAATCAAAAGCTTCACATCATGTAGAATGGCTGAAAGAGCCTCCTGATGTGAAACAAATTCTGACATGCGGTTGAGCACGTAATCTTTGTAGAGTTCCACCCTGGAGGGTTCTTTAATCTCCAAATACCTTCTCAAAATGATTCTTTCTTTTTCCGATTCTGTGCGTACAAAGTCATCATTCAAAAGATCCTCGCGCACATCATTAGGTTTAAGCCATTTGATAGGTTTACTCAAACTTACAAGCTTTCTACTTCTATATGACTCAAACATAGGTAGGCATTTGATGATGTCAATATGTGTGTCTTCAATATGCTCTTCAACGAACCACTTGGACTGAAGAATAAAACTCCGGAGTTCATGTAGCTCCCCTTCTGATGCATCACAAAAAAGCCCCTCAATATTTTCTAGTTTACCAGCAATTGCCAGAAACGCATTTATTATGCCAGTTGCCGTTGGTGACTGCACAAACTTTTCCAACTGTGGATGATCTATTGGTAGGTCATGCCTCAAAAATAGACATCCTACTTTCAGCAACAAAGAGGACATGTTCTCACTCCACCCATCATCTTTAATCACATTCGAATTTTCAACTAGTTGCAAAAGATAATTACTCCCAGCAGGCAAAATAGGCCACTTAGAAAACACAGAAAGGTTATCACAAGATGACTTCAGATAGCCCCACAGAAGTCTTATCCAGTCTAAACTTGGATGGCCCTGATGACCGGGAGTCCAAGTCACCTGTTTTGCCTGCTGCCACTCTGCTGGAAGTAATTTCAAAAAGAGTTTCTCCAGCAAATCGCATGAGAGAAAAGAAATATTCGAGTCCTTGCCAAGGGCTATGTCACATAGCTTGCCATGAATTCCTTCTGGGATTTCGCTGTCGACTAGTTGATGTGGAACTGAATCCTTGAGAAGACCATACTCGTCCCCCTGTGAAATATAGATTCTTTCACCAAACCCCTTCCTGTCAATTTTTGTGAATGACCCATCAGCAAGAGGCAATAATGGCAAACCACATAAACTATCCAAATGAACAGGTACTATTAAGTCAACTAAGCAATATTCAAGGGTCAAAATCATTGCATTCCGGTCCTTAAATCCACGTTTTCTATAAATCAACAAATTCCTTAACAACTGTGGTGTCAGGAAATGCAACGTAGGGCAGAACTCTCTGAATCTCTCTACAATTTGCTGAGAAACAGTTACAAGAGGTAGACCAGCATCTGATAATGCCTGTACAAGATCATCTGCCTTGTGGAAAGTAAAATCAGGAAAAACAGCTTGCTTGGTTGAAATCCACTGTCCCCCTCTTGCTTTTGTGAATAATACTCGAAGACCAAAATCAGCAACAAAAATGTAGAGATTCCGTATCATTGATGCCCAAGGTTCCAATCCTGTTGTTGTAGGCCATAATGAAAAAAACAAATCACAGGGGCCAACCTCCAATGCGACTTTCTCAAGTAAATGACCATAAGCAGGAGCAACAACATCTTCAAGGATGTAAATATTCCAGTCTGAGCGTTTTTTTCCACCACCTGCCATGTCATTACCAAACCAGATGTCCCTACGATTTGAGGACAATTCAAAATATGCATTAATATGTGCTGGAAGACCCGTGCTAATTGGCAGTGGCAAAAAGCAGAAGGCGCGGCCTTCGAAATCCTTTCTATCTTGAGTAGAAGCCGTAGGAACCTGAAACGAATCGGGAGTATTTATAAACAAATCCTCTGTCTTTGGGATGTCAATCAATTTCCTATCAACCTTGACAGAATGTAAATACGCAGCAACACATGCCCATGGGATAAAATTATAGGACTTGTCGTTAGATGTTGCAGGGTTTTTGTTAGCTAACCCACCACCTATACATTCACTTGTTATCCAACAGTGTGATATATCACCAGATGAGCTGTGCTCCGTAGTAATAATCTTTTGACATTTATATGGCAAATCTCTATCAATGGATTTGCTCAATTTCTTCAGGAAGTGGTCTTTATCCATTCCACTATGCTGATTTCCATTGAAGAAGCTAAACATATCCTGTAGTGCATTGGATTCAATTTGAGGCTCACTAATGCAATGCTTGTCCACACGACGTATAAGCTGCATTTCATGTCCAGGTCCGTCCTTCACAAAAACAGAGATAGCTTTCACATTCCGCAGAAAAAGCAGAGCATCAGACACAACCTCTGAGAAAGAAGAAAAAAGAGAAATGATATCTTCAGGGGCATATCCTTCTTTCTTTATTTGGCTTCGGGAAGCAACAGTCTCGGTCCTAAGTGGAAAACGGAATAAGGTTCCAGGAAATGGGTGCTGCAAATCACAACCAAAGTGTAAGTACGGAGAGAATTGATCAGGAAATTGTTCCAAGATCCTTCTACCCGCAAATCTTATTCGCAGGCCAGGGTGGGAGGGAGAAATCCCAGGCAAATTACATGCATGAGGATCAAACATAACAATGTTTTCCCCAGAAACAAATGTGGGGATATCAGTAAAATGATAGACACAATTAAAACCCAGCCCAAATCGTCCAATTGCAAACGGCTTCTCTAGTTTACTTTCTTGACCAATGCGTGAGATGGCATAAAGATCTTGAGGACTGAAAACAGAATCATTAAAACAGTACAATGCAGGGCCTTGCCAATCTGCCATTTCAGGAGAGAGAACAGACGAAGTCCCATATTGAGTTTTATCCAAGAGAAAGGTCACCTCAGAAGCTCCTGCATCCTCTGCATTTTGCACCAGCTCAAATAGAATCCCAGGTCCATCTGCATACATTTCAAGTATATGTTTAAGCCTCGTTGTCAAGGCTTCATGCTGTCCAAAAGCTTCTGCAGCTCCGGACAAACTAACATTCATTGAATCAGCACTCTCAGCTAGCAAGGTTCTACGAAGCGAGCAGACACCAAGTTTCTCAGCAACATCATTGGATATGTTCCCATGAACAAATCTATGAACTGTTCTCTGCATGTTCAAAGTCAAATTTGAGGCACCAAGAAGTGAGTTATCAGGATCTTCTGAGCCAAGCAACCAGGGAGCATCATTATAAACCAAGTCACTGGCAGGAAGTAGTCTGCCTGAAACATCAGGTAAATAGACCTTAACTTGCTGATCACAAAATGGAGCTTCAGCCAGATGCTGCACAATCAATATGGCTGCTCTGATTTCTGGTGCATCAAGAGGGGAGGAACCCTTCTTTGCAGCCATTCTACACAGAATATCAGCGTAATCAGTGGGCTTCAAGAATTCCCGAATGCCAAGTTCTAAAAAAAAATTCCTGAAAACTGCTAAATCAACTGGTATAACACGTATATAAGGAGCCAAATGAAGTGGACCATCAAGGACCACCTCGTCCGAGGTTGCAAATCCATCTCCCACCCATATCCACCGACACCCTTCAAGAACAGCCTTTACAATGTCCATCTCATCTGAGCCACTCAAGCCTGTCAGTATTGAGTATATCCTTGGCATTGACACGGCTAATTCTTGCCTGAGAACCTGATCATTCACTATCTCATTATTTTTTCCAAGCTCAAGTAGTTGTGCGGCAATCACACTTCCACCTGGCTGAGAAGACCATCCAAGTCCATATGATAGAGCTGTGGAAGAGCATTCTCCATCCAGTATTCGCATGCTCGCAGAAACAAGCCACAAGTCTGTTTGCAATCTTACAAGCTTGGGGGGAGCAACCATGGATGACACAACAGGCCATGGTAATGTCTGGAAAGGAGCAGAAACTAAAACTGGGCACCAGCAGATCATCCGGAGATCATTCCAGAACTTTTCAAGGTCAGATTTCAAGTTGCGAGGTCTGAATGCAGTTGCAGCTCGTGAGAACATTCTGCTCACTGTTCTTTGATCATCATTTGCTGGACTGGGTAGCCACTTCATAGCATTAGCTTCTAAGTAGGAGAGAAGTACTTTGCCTCTTGAATATGCAGTTTGTTGATCCTCATGCATTAATCGTTCCACCTGTCGAGCGCTTTCTATCACTGTCTCAGGAGATACAGACGTTCTAAGGCCCAATCCTTGCAGCATGTCCAGAATGCCAGATTCTTGGAAAGGACCACAAGGGAAATTATCAGAGTCTTCTAATAATGCATATAATTCTTCATTACGAGGATCATACAACATATCAGGACCCCTAAGAGAACCACTAAGGGTTGGGACAAATTCCAAACTTCTCAAGCATTCCCGGAGAGATAAGTCCTCAACACACAACTGTGGTAGGTTTTGCAAAACAGATAGCATGATATTGTCACGAATTTCAGGTTGCAACTCCCTGACTCTACTAAACACATGTTTTCGGTAGAAACAAGCCTTCCCCATTCTCTCAATTCCATAATACCTTAACAGAATCTCTTCTTCACGAGTCGAAGAGCCAATAATGAACTCACCTCCCAAAAAGTATTCAGGGACATCATATGGTGGTAAATACTTCCGAGGATTCTCTAGATCAGAAAATTGGATACCTTGAGAAGATCCTCCACCAGAGACTCTATAGATAGGCAGCATCTTGCAATTTCTAAGGTTAGCATCATCCATACAATCTCCAATATACCATTTTGGATCAAAAAGAAATCCACGAAGCTCATTCCTCTCTTCCACTCCCAAAATACGAAGAGTTTGCACAATGCTGCAACCATCTGAAGACACAACATCAAATATTGATTCCAAAACACCTGCAGCATCGCCATCACATACATAGTGACATAAATCTGGGTGTTCAACTCCATAATTGGGGTTTAGTATCTTGCATCCAATCATAGCAAGTATGTCTCGCATCTTAATGGAAAGTTTTGCTGCACTAATAAGTTTTGATTGTTTAGAAACTCTGTACAGATGCCCAGATGTGGATGGCAAGATAGGCCAATCACCACACAATAACAAGTTCTCACACTGATTCTGAAGATATTGCCACAATAACACAAACCATGATGAAGTCGGATGATCATGACAAGACTCTGGGTCCCAGAAAACTTTGCTTTTATATTTCCATTCAGCAGGTACAAACATAGGGAAGAACTGAAGGAAATAATGAACGGTGAAAATAACAATATTTGACCTTGATGACTTTGCAATACCAGAAAGTCTATTCAGTAGATTGAGAGGAATATCCCGATCAATTAATCTATTAGAAATTTGTTGAAGCAGCATGTACTCTAACTCGCTGCAAACAAAATAAAAGATTCCCTTTGTTGCTTCTGACAATAATCCGAAATCACCATTTGCCAAAGGAAGCAAAGGCAGATCATATGCATGTGTAACAGCTTCAGCATCTATTAAATCTTCGAGACAATATTCCAACAGTACAAGCTTGTAAGATTTGCTTAAAGAAACAAGATTTTTGCTTTCCCTAAGAAAATGGCGTACTGTATCAGGAGTTATCACTTTCTGCTTAACTTCAGAAGCATCTCTCAAAAGCATATTAACCAAAACATCGGGTAAATGCACAATAGGCATTCCTAGCTGCACCAGGGCCTCACCAAGTTCTTTACTTTTACTGAATTCCTCGTCATGAAGAAAAGCTTCAACTGGTGAAACCCATTTTCCTCCTTCAAGTTCTGAATACAATACAGGAGCATTGCGGATGTTTCTGTATATCTGCTCGACCAAAATATTCCATGGCTCTTCAAAAGAACCATTGGGCCATAAAGAATAATATAAATTTGATGGACCCAGCAACCCTTGCACACCAAGCAACAATTGTGTAAAAGTGGGAGCCACAACATCTTCTAAAAGAAGCCTGTTCCAGGTAGAACGAATTTTTCCACTTCTGTCCATGTCAGCCCCATACCAAATGCCACGACGGTTTGATGACACCTCAAAGTACCCATTAACTTGGACACTTAGTCCAGTTCTAACAGGTAAAGGAAGGAAACAGAATGCCCGACCAAGCTTAAGAACATTATTCTGTTAAAAATCAAATGCAATAACATGAGAATGTCTTGGTAAAAGGGGAAAAAAGAACAAACAAAAAGAGATCCAGAACAGGAAAATAATTAACTAAAAGCAACAAGTCGTTGGTTTTTCACAAGAGTACTCAGTCGGTCATTCCCACAATCATGCACATCGAACAACATGAGAATTATTAAGACAGAACAAGCAAAACAAACCTTCTAAGCAATAAATATGAAATAAGATCCACATGCATAACTAATTCAAGAATCCTGAACTAACAACCTAAGTTTGGGTAAGCACCAAGAAATACTGCAACAAATTTAAAACCAATATAAATATTGCAACACAAACAAAACAAAAAACTAACATCAGAAACAAATATTTGTAGACAAAAAATGATATTTCAGCCTAGTGAATCATGCACCAGGAAAATTACAACAAAAAATAAATTGAGTTCCCATACATAGCTAGTAAGATAGTGTTGTGATAGTACAGAAGATAGAAAAAGACTGCCACTTTTTAAGCAGATATTTGGATTTTCTATATTTTATTTCTTACAACTGATTAAGCAATACACATCTATTTGGCTAAAATTTCCTACTTTCCCAACATGCTAGTTTCCTTCCCTATGTATTGAATAATGCTACACACACTCCCACTTCCACACTCTCACTTTCACATTCCCTGACATGGCTTTTAAAATAACCATTTGATCAAAACCCAATAATGATTCATTCCAAATCCAATAGTAATTTTAAAAGCCGGGTCATGGAGTGTGAGAGTGCGAGTGTGGAAGTGGAAGTGTATGTAGCATTACTCCTATGTATTATATATATAATTTTGAATCAAAGAACTAAAATTTTCAAGCTTATAAGACAACAAGTTTAACACAATCCGAAAACCAGCCAACACTAATCCTCTCCATATCCATGAGGAAACCATTCTTAGCATACAACAAGATAACCAGACTACCCTGAAGCACTATGGAACCTCTAGCATCAGTCACTTGCTCCACAAAATAAGAAAAACAATGGAATTGGAACAAAAGGTGGACTACCAAATGGAGGGTCTGAATTTGGAACCCAAACCAAGCAAACTTTTTAATAGACTTCAGCTAAGATGTTTAATAACGGTATGGAGAGACATTTTTCCCATCTTTTCCCAAGTTTTTCTCAAAATGCTTTTGGCCAATTTCATGGTGTTAAAAAAAATGGCCACTCATGAAAATGAATCATGAGGATCAACTCTTATCCAAAAGTACACTTCCATCAAAATGGATTTGTCATAAAAAGGCAAAGGCTCATTTACACTACCATACAGAATTAGCACCAGTAATAAATAGCTTGAAGCATATGCAACAAGTAAACTCCTTTACCGTTTAAACTGCATTAGAGATCTCATATTTGTATCACACAAATATAAATTCCAAATTTGTTCATACTCTAATTTCTAATTTTTCTACAGTTTGCAAACTCAAAAACTATCAAAATCATCTTGGAGACCAACAACCATGTCTACGACCATCTTATATTGCCAACAACTATACCTTTGCAATATATATATCTATAACATGATCTATTTCACTTCCCCACCTTTTGTGGGGGACTGAACAACAAAGTTCCCCATGCTTATTCATAAGTAATACACAAGTGACACACCCATACAGGACTGAACCATGACCTAGCCCTGACCCATTACTTATGGGGGGAAGATGTCTCTTGATTTCCAGTGCTTACTTAATATTACAACATCGCAAAGTTATAAGCGATGAATGACACGGAATATCCTCTAAAGTTTCACATGACAGGTTCACAAAACACTCTTTCCTGCTAGACCAAAAGCTAAAATGGCAAACCAAAGTATTAACAAGGGCCAAAAAGATATGACATACCAGCTAATAATATCAATTTAAAATGCGGTAAAAGGTATTATATCTAGCTTATACCATCAATCTAAAGTCGATCATATGGTAACAATAGACAAATATATAATTGGAAGTTTCCTAAATAAAATCCCATTAGATGGTAACAATGAACAAAATATATAATAGAAAGATTTTGAAAAGCTTCACATACTGTAGCATAACTACTCGAAGCAACAATGTACGTTAGTGAAGGTTTATATTCCCATTTCTAGGAACAGATGCATATAACATGACAATAAAGTCTAAAATTTATATCGTTGAATTGAAAATGTTCAAACTAGTAGCAACACAAATAGTCAATACTGTACAACATCCCACACACTTGTGTGTGTGTGTGTGTGTGTGTGTGTGTGTGTGTGTGTTTGTGTGTGTGAGTGAGAGATAAAAAGAGAGAGGGAGAGAGGGAGGGAGACAGAGAGAGAGAACTATGGTTGCAATAGAAGAGATTAAAAACTTGAATATTGCAAATTACATTAAATGAATCATCTGATGTGCATGCTGCAACTGATGCCCATGGCAGAAAGTGAATATCATATTCTTTGGATGCAGTAGAAGCGAAAGAACCAATCCTACTGGATGCTGAAGCCATTGTTTGCACTATATAAAAACTATCCATCCTCTTCTCAGATTGGGTTCCAATTGTTGCTTCGCTCAAGAAGTCCAATGAAAAGGCATCCACCATGTTATCAGTAGAATTTATTGACTTTGATAACCTCAGTAGTGCCTGCCGATGCCCAACAGTATCATTGTTCACCGAACTCACTGAGCAAGAATAAAGCTTCGTCGGCTCGGGTTCTCCAACATCCCACACATACATTTCAATGCACATAACACTTTTGAGAAAGAGTAGTGTGAAAACTCCTTCCTCATAAAGCTGAACAAACATGGAAGAGATGTCATCTTCCACGTACGATTGCCTCGAGAGATTACTTCTGACTGCCTGATCTGCATTCCTCAAAGGGAAACGGAATAAAGTTCCAGCAAAAGGAAGTTTCATGTCACAACCAAAAGCACAATATGGAAAGAATTGGTCTTTATATAGTGAGATGGCTGAAGAACTAACATAGTCAATTCGCTTTCCAGGATTTGCTACAGAAACCTTAGGAAGGTAGAAACCCTGAGGATCAAATAATACCACATTCTTGCCACTCACAAACGAAGGCAGATCAGTTAAATGATACACCGAGTTGAAGCCAACCCTAAAAAGGCCAATTATCAAAATAAAGTCAGCAAAAATAATGAAATCCTGGACAATTACACCAACAATAGATTGTAATATGATACATCTAGTAGAGGAGATAGACTATGAATAGCAGAACTGGGTCTTTACATCTAGATACAAAACAAAACATTTATTGGGTCCACAGTAAGATTGCTGTTAAGAGTCTTTGGAGTTTTCATATATATAAGATCAAGTCTCGCGGCACTTTTCACATCTAAGTTGTAGACTATAAGAAAATAATCTACAATGCCAAATGGCAAGTTACAACATGCATAGATGAATAAATAGATGAAAGGGAAAACAAAAATCAAAGAAATTTAAAGAAATAAAGCACAACACCGAAAAGTAACAGAAAACCAAAAAGGAGAAAGAAAAAAGGAAGGGAAATAGGAGAGCGAGAGAGAGAGAGAGAGAGAGAGAGAGAGAAATAAGGTAGAAAGAAGATATTATATCTCTACTCACAGCGTAAGTCTAATTTGATACTCTACATTGTGCTTGGAACTAGAGTTGGGTAGAATGGGATTTACTTCAGTCTAGCTGAATTGATTTGTTATCTATTGCAACTGTCTGGAACAAAGGTATATCAATCCATCATTCCATTCTGTTGTGGAAAAAAAAAAAAAGAGAACAAATTTCCCATCATGTCCCAAATGAACTGGAAAGGTACATCCCATTTTCTCTCAAATATTCAGATCACTTCCATCCTTTCTAAAATTTTGCTTCTCACTCCTTGCAATTACTGCAACAATTGTACTCTCACACTTACCAAAACCAACCTCCCCATACCACCCAGGACCCACCTGCCCCTTCCATCAACTCCAAGACACCCTCGACTACAGCTGCATCCAGACAGCAAAGCTGAAATCAGTTATTACTGTGTGCAGGGGAGTGTGAGAGAGAAAGTATACGTGTGCGCGTGTCATAGAGAGAGGAAAACAGCAGACGAATGGACAGAGGTAGTTTCAGCCAAGGACAAGGTCGAGAAAACAATTGAAAGCTCAACAATTTTGAGTTGATGCGGTCAGATTCTAATTGCAAAGGTCTTGATTCAAATGAAATCTATATCCATAGTGATTTCAAACACAAAAGTCACAAAATAGAATTTGAACTAAACCATTTCCAATTTCCAAATGTTCCCGTGTCTGTTACAAAACATCCATACACGACATAAGATATAAGAGATGCCTAATAAGCTTTTTTTTTTCAGATAGAAGCCTTATAAGCATTTTTCTGCATGAAATTTTCTTTTTTTATAAGCAAACATTTTTCTCATAGGAATAACAATTACAACCACAACAAGAAATAAGGAACCCCTTTACTAAGCAGTCCCCTCCCCTTGACTTTTATTATAGACATCAATAGTTACAAACCAAAGTTGTCCAAAGCCTTTATGCTGATTAATGGCCACTTTCTTGACTTCAGTCTAGACCTTTGCGGCATTCTTGTACTTGGTCTTAAAACTACAACACTTAGTGCCATCATAGTAATTAAATAGACTTTATTGGCGCCTCCTGGAAATAGGTCTTGGGCCGAAGGTGAAGGAAATTGACATCGCATTGCACTCTAAAAGTAAAACTTAGTTGTGACACCTCAAAAAGTTGGTCTCACATTGAGAAGATGAATTGTCCATATAGAGTGAGTGAATTATAGAGGAACTCATTGGTGCTTAAGTCCCACATTGGCTCTTGACTAGGTGAGATTGGGCGTTATAAGCAATTCTAGGGAGCTTCAATTGCTAATTAACTAGTCCTTTTGAAGTGTTAGCACAGATGTGGCTAGCTCTTTCTCTGGGTCATTATAAATGATATCAGAGCAACCTAGTTTCACCATGTGGCACTGCATAGTGTGGGCCCTGAGGAGGACATCAAGGATTTACGTAAGGGAGATTGTGACACCCCAGAAAGTTAATCCCACATTGGGAAGATGAATTGTTCACATAGATTGGGTGAACTATAAAGGAGATCATGGATGCTAAGTCCTACATTAGTTCTTTATTGGATGAGGTTGAACTTTATAAGTAGTTCTAAGGAGTTTCAATTACAACTTGACTGATCTTTTTAAAGTGATAGCACAGATGTGGCTAGCGTTTTCCCTAGATCGTTACATTAGTAGAATTTCTTACGACAAAAATGAATTACCATCGGAAAAGGGCAAATATTTTTCCCTGCACATAGTAATGATTCCTCCGACAACATCAATACGTTTGCTTGATCTCTCCCTCTAACAGTCGGTTTTGTTGGAAAGTCAACAGGCTTTCTACTGACCGACAGGAGCTGATTCGGTTCAATACTCAACCCCCTTGGTTGGTTGGATGGTTGGTTACCAAACCAATAGCCGCTGATAAGGTTTGAATACCGACCAAGGGGTTTGTGCTCAACCCTACAATAGTCCAACCTATAGTGAAATTAAGATATCATTCTAAAAACCATCAACAACCCATCTCAAAAGGCTCACTTGCACCCTCGAGTTCCACAATTTTATCATCAACACCATGGCTTTCCTCTTCCTTCTTTCTTCTTTTTCTCTTTCTTCTCTCCTATTAATAAGTTACACATATGCTTAATAGGTGCTCAACCATGACCACACCCTTCACCACCTCATCTTTGTTATTTTCGTCCAAATATCTTAATTTGTACTAAATGAATTTGATCTTAAATTTTCATATAGGGATTGTCTTCATTTTCCATTGTTTTCACTTATATACAAGTGTTAGCAATATATAATTATGTGTGTGTGTGTGTGTGTACACAACACATATGTATATATCTATATACAGGCCCTCCTGACGTGATTTCTGCCCTCATTACTATTAATTACACTCCTAGAGCTTCCACCACAGCACATCCAAATCTCTCAAAACAATCTAAACTAGCATGTATCGGATGCCCATGAGAAGTAGAATAAGGTTAAGCAGTTATCCTCACAATGCATGGCATTAGTTTTTTTTTGATAAGTGGTTATCCTCACAATGCATGGCATTAGTGCAGGAACCAGCAGCAAGAAATGAATGAGCACGCCTGTACATGCTATTTGATTATAAAAAAATAAAAATAAAATAAAAAAATCAAGACAAAATGATATGGAGACACGCAAAATCAATGGATGTCACCGCTTATAATGTATATGTACATTCAAAATAAGAATATTTTGAACTTTTGCAAGAGCTGTTTGAAACTTGAAAGGAAATCATATCCCTAACAACCTGTATATTTAAAGATTCAAACTCTAAATTCCGTTGCTTTTCTAACTGAACGAATTTCTATCAAACAACAAACACAACCACGCACAGAGCGCACATATATATCACGAGCGAAATTGGAGAAATTACCCGAATCGGCCGGTCTTCCACGCCTGCCCATGCTTACTACTCCCACCGATCCTCGAAATACTAACGAAATCCTCTTCGGTGAAAACCGCGTCGTTAAAGGCCAAGAGCGCCGGGCCTTGCCACTGCGCCAAGGCGTCAGACAAGAGCGACTCAGAGCCATGGACACGGCGGTCCAGGCAGAGCCGGACGGTGGTGGCGCCGGCATCGTCGGCGTTCTGTATGAGCTCCTTGAGGACCGTGGTCCCCTCCGGGTAGTTCAACAGTACCTCCCGGATCCGCCGGGTGAGGTCAACCTTCTGACCGAAGTCTTCCAGAAAGATCGACTCCGGCGTCGCCGGAGAATCCATCTTTGTATTCTTCTCCGGCGAATATGAGACTTTCGTGTTCGGGGAGGTGTCCGAGGTTAGACCATCGGAATGAAGCTAAAACCACAGGTGAACCTGTTGAGATTTGCGTGAATCGTGTGTTACCGTGGTGAGCAATTTGGAGAGAAGGCACCGACGAAGGTAGAGCCTCCTTTTTGGCTTCGGGTGAGCTTTCTTTTTCTTTCTCGTTCTTGAATGGGTCGACTTCTTTTACAGTCCGTAGTTCCTAGTTTGCACCGTAAAAGAAGCTGCGTTTGATGGACTATTTGCTAGTCACTAAAAATATTTATTATTTGTTACAAAAAAAGATATATATATTAATCCCGATTTCCCGAAAATAAATTATCCCTATTAAATAGTTAAAATCAAATCAAAAATAACTGAGCCTGAGGTTAAGATATAGGGTTTAAACTTTAAACTTTTTCATATTTCTTATCCCTTTTAATTGATTCATCGGGTCTTATATTCAAAATTCAATGTTTTTGGGTCATGTACGATGATAATTGGAATGTATGGCCCAGTGGGTACGTATTGATTAGTCCACACATTTATGCGAGCCTAGGAAATAGGCATGTTGTCACCAAGAGTCTGGGACCCAAAAAATGAGAAGAAAAAAAAAAATAAGTATTTCTTTCCTTGTTTAGGATATGTTATTTCCATATGTAGTTATGTGTGAGTGTGACCAGATGATTGGGGCATATGCTTGGTTTATAAAGAGGCCTCACCATCGATGGCTAGGCGCCAGATGGGGGGCGACGAGCAAGCTGAGATAGTTCTTGCAGGAGCCCAAGCCCACGGCCATGCATGTCGATCTCCGTTGGTTTTGCAATTTGTTACAATGGGCTTGGGCCTTGGGGAGAAAGAGGGGATTAGAGTTTGGGATGGGATTGGGGGATTTGAGGTTATGTTAAGTTCAACGTTTTCCCTTTTTCTTTTTTTCTTTGTTTTAAATGCCCACCCAGATCCTCTTCATTTTAAATGAAATATAGGAGATCCAGTTAGTGTAAATTTGAGGGATAAAATTGTCATTTTATTTATTTAACAATTTTGCAACTCAAATGTGCACTAACCGAATCCTTCTCAGTTAACTAGTTGCTTAATATCTTCGTTGAGGTGACAATTTATAGGAGATCAGTTATTAAATGTCTTTTTTAAAAAAAAAAAAAGTGGAATTGAGATAATTTTTATCCAATAATACATAATATATGCTTCACATATCATGAAACCAATTTCAGGCATGATAGATAGAGGCATAAAAGGGTTTTTCGTCTCCGCCTCTGTTAATGATAAAAATGTCAGAAATACCTCTGACATTCTTCCTTCGGAGGACATTTTTTTCTAGTTTCCACCTCCGTCAAGTCAAAGGTGAAAGTGGGCAGCAGGTATTATTTATTCGTCTTCAAAGATGATGACAATGTCTTCTCGTCTTCAAAAACTTAAAAGAACTGAGAGAAGAGATCGATTATCTGATTAAGAGAGACTAAGAGAGGATTACATAGAAAATAAAGGGTGAATGACCAAGATGATAGCAGCAATGGCGGTGAGACGAGGGAGAAGCTTCTAGATCTAGGTTTTCTTGAGTACTGCCGAAGACAAGGGCTTTATGTGACAAATGGTTAAAATAAGTAATGAACTAATGATATAAGGAAGATTAGAGTTCTCAGTGTGATGTGGCTATTAAAATCGCCATTAAATTTAAGATGATCATTATTAAATTTTGATCTATTAATTATGATTTTAAAAGTCACATCACATTTGAAAGGATTCAAAGTGGACTCTAATCCTTTTTATATGTCCCAAAGGGATAGCTCAATCGGCTGTAAATCACGTTTCATGAAGCGAAGGTTACTAGTTCAAATTCCTCATCCCCTCTCTTAATTGTGTGGACATGCCAAAAAGGTTATAGTGGTTTTGAGACAAATGAGAAAGTGATGGCTTTATATACATCTCCAAATAGTGGTCTTTTTTTTTTTTTAATACCAAAAAGATGTCGTTTTGGATGCATTTTTTTTTTATTATGCAATTGGGTTGGGTCAAGTCGGGAAAGCAGAATTTATTCGCCAGTTTCACTTTTTGACTTATCTTGGTCGGAAATTTAAAATCTCTTCCACTTCTCAATCTGCCATTGTTTGGAACCTGATCACCTGCAACGGTCGAAAGTGGATCGGGATGCAGAATGTTGGATTTTGCCCACTCCTAAATTCAACTCCCTTATCCTCTTGGACCCTCCCTCATTGATTAAAAAAAAAAAAAGAAGAAGAAAACTATATATACTGCTTACATATAGCTCTAGAGTTGAGACATGGAATAAAAAAGTGTGTATATATATATATACAAAACTGCAGTTCGATATACTTTCAGTTCTTATTTAGATATCTACGTGACACAAATGATGGGTTTATGGCACCAAAACTTCAAATGTATCTAAAGATTACTGAACATAATGCAGATTACATTTAGCAATAAAATTCATGTATAAAATAATATTAATTTTCTTTCACCGATACAAAAAAAATAATAAATAAATTAACAATTGTCTTCATAAATATTTGGAATCTGCCGCATAGAATCGGATGCCAAAAGTCTGACATTCCAATATCCCAAGATCCAATGATTAGAAGGTCGCCACGTGGGGGTTCAAAGCACCATTTAAAAGTCATTCCCTCTATATTGCCGACCAAACCACCAACCAAGAGCCTTAAAGAAACAATGGAATTTTTAGTCTCCGGTTGTTTACCTGTGGCTGCGGTGTTCACGTAGACAAATAACAACGCGTGATGGACGGTGGATATGGGCAGATATTTCCGCCATTTCATCTATATCACCATGCAGGTGCAGCACCGTATCTTTTCCCGTCAAATATGCACGACAGTACAACGTGGGGAGCTCAACCTCGTTTCCCTTAATTAATCTGCTTGATGTCTTGATGATTGTTAAGCACAACGTGAGGGCTACTAACACACACAAAATGATACAAGTCACATTCTTATATATTTAAGATGTGCTATACTGCAAAATCGTTGAGAAGCATAGGCACTTCTGCATTAGCATTAGGCAATTGTTCAATTTCCGAGCCAACTAAATCTGGGCCGACCTGCAGAGTCATGACGAGGAAGATGAAATCTACAGTACCCTGTGTCTTCCTAGCGTTGCTGGTTTGCATGCTCCTCGTCGCCACAACCGCTGCGACGGGCTTCAACTATGCTGACGCCCTCGACAAGAGCTTGTTGTTCTTCGAGGCGCAAAGATCCGGTAAACTTCCATCAACTCAGCGAGTCACATGGCGGGGCGACTCGGGACTCCAGGATGGCTATTCACAAGGGGTAAGAGATTTTTTTTAAGTATCTTATAATAATCTACTAAATAGCGATACGTGAGATGAATTGACATGAGAAGGGTGTTTTGGGTATTGGCAGGTGGACTTGGTTGGAGGGTATTATGATGCAGGAGATCACGTGAAGTTTGGGCTGCCAATGGCATTCAGTTTGACAATGCTTTCATGGGGAGCTATCGAGTTCAGGAAAGAAATTACAGAGTTAAACCAAATGGGGAACACATTATGGGCCATTAGATGGGGTACTGATTACTTCATGAAAGCACATCCACAGCCTAATGTTCTATGGGGACAGGTAAGACTAATGTTCACACACAAAGACAGCGTTTGGTCACCTAGCTAACTATTTCATTATTTCATAGACCATTAGCCTATTTTGGTAGGAGTATCATATAAGTTGAAGCAACCTCGAATTCTACAAGAAATTTATGGACTACTAGAAGAACTTTTATTTTTCAAACAGTAGAATTTTAGGGGGTATGTGATTTTTTCCCAATTTTTTAATAACTGCAATAGGCAAAATGGTTTTTAGGTCATGTAAGCTTATACACAGTACTAGGATATATATATGATCATTAAACTTTCATCCAAAGAAAAAAAAAAAAAAAAGATAAAGTAATAATTAAGGAAGCTATTAAATTAAAATTCAGGTGGGCGATGGGGCATCTGATCATTATTGTTGGGAGCGAGCTGAAGACATGACAACTTCAAGAAGTGCTTACAAGCTTGATGCAAATAATCCTGGTTCGGACCTTGCTGGTGAAACTGCTGCTGCCTTGGCTGCGGCTGCCATAGCTTTCAAGCCTTATAACTCTTCCTACTCCAATCTACTTTTACTTCACGCCAAACAGGTCAGTAGTAAGCCTTAATTAGAAGCCCCTTTTTTCTCAGAGTTGCTTTCCTGTAAATAATCTTGAAGATATGAAACGAAAAGAGATTAATATCTTCAATTTCTTGCAGCTTTTCTCATTTGCGGACACGTTCAGAGGTTTATATGATGACTCCATCTCGTGTGCCAAGCAATTCTACACATCATCTGGTTATTTGGTGAGAAAAATGACTCCTTAGCCAAATTAATGCTCTTTTCCATCTCCGTTAATTATAATCTTGTCCAATTATTTCTTTCTATGATCTTTTGGTGAAGGATGAGCTATTGTGGGCTGCTTCCTGGCTGTACCAAGCAACCAATGATGAGTACTACTTGAAGTATGCAGTGGACAACGCTGCAGGCTTTGGTGGGACAGGATGGTCGGTCAGGGAATTCTCATGGGATAACAAATATGCAGGTGTACAAATCCTTCTTTCAAAGGTACTGCTGGAGGGAAAAGGGGGTGCCTACACTAACACACTAAAGCAATATCAGGCCAAGGCCGACTACTTTGCCTGTGCTTGTCTCCAAAAAAATGGTGGCTACAATGTCTTCACAACTCCTGGTTTGTACTCAAAAACTATAATAATATATGTCACTGTCAACCCTTTCTAGATATAACTTATAAATGGTTTTTATATATATATATAAAAAATAATAAATAAATAAAAAGTTTGAGCCTTTTATATATATATATATATATATATATTTGGGGCTCTTAACCAAGTCCTTTTGCACCTGTATATCACTTTGTCCAGCTCTTAGAGAGGCCCAAAACCTTTTTGGAATCATTGTTTATTGTTATTGTTTGTATTTGTGTTCTTCCTTCGTATTGCTTTTTTAGCTTGGGTTTTGTTGTTGGGAAACTCATCTCGCTTTATTTGTTTATTCCCTTAGAACCCTTGTTCCAGAAAATATATATAACTTCTAATTGTTGTTCAATAATCTGCAGGGGGCTTATTGTACGTACGTGAATGGAACAACATGCAATACGCCTCATCGGCAGCATTTCTTCTTGCTGTGTACTCTGATTACCTCTCTGCAGCAAACGCCAAGATCACCTGTCCAGATGGCCTAATTCAACCTCAAGACCTCCTCAATTTCGCCAAGTCACAGGTGCGTGGAACCCACATATGTACCAGTCTTTGCTCATTCTATTTTCACCTTTTTCAGTCATCGCTCTACACTAGGGCCTGCAATTTGCGACCACACGTTGGGTTCAGGTCATGTCAAAAAATGAGTATAAAATTATAGGGGTAGTGTTAAAAATTGTTCGCCCTAAATGTCGCGTGTCAGGTTTAATTCGTGTCAAAACATGAATATAAAACTGTATAAGTTATTACGACATTTTTTGGTCTAAAAGTCTCCAATTAGCGAGATATGCACGTTCTTTACATTCTTCGAGGCGTTCTGTATCTTTAACCTTACGCTCCTGCAACACAATAACCTATTCGATGCCTAAATTAGTTCATTTGAGTAAAGTCAGCGAAATACACAATATTTCAGTCCAAGATTTATGTATAAGGGCTTATTTATAGATTAGGATTAAGTCTTCTATTTCGACTTGACCTAAAAGTGCTGAGAGTTGTGGTCCATTATTCTTCTGATGGGCTAACATTGGTCTTGAGGCCCATAATGCATCATGTGGGCTAATACAGTGGAATTATTTCCAACATAAGTCAACCATAATCTCGTGATGGATTTGTATGGGGTTAGGAGGCTGTGCTCAATTTTGATATGATCTAGATTGATTGGTTTTTCAGGCTGATTACATTCTTGGCAAAAACCCAAAGTCCATGAGTTACTTGGTTGGTTACGGACCACAGTATCCGACCCATGTTCACCATAGAGGTGCTTCTATAGCCTCTATGCAAGTTCTCCATTCTGCGGTTGGATGCGTACAAGGCTTCGACACATGGTACTATCGCCCTGAGGGAAATCCTAATGTCATCTATGGAGCCCTGGTGGGCGGTCCGGATAAGAATGATAACTTCTCCGATGACCGCTCCAATTACGAAGAAACCGAACCTACACTCTCTGGCTCTGCTCCTCTAATTGGCCTCTTCTCTAAGCTTCAGGGTGTAAATGGTATTTCAGGTGAGAACTGATTTTTTTTAAAAAAAAAAAATTTATCATCTAATATTTTTGGTAATATCGTGTCCATTTATTTCTGATGATCATAATTAATCTGATGGTTTATCGTTTGATTGTATCTGATGAGATCATCTTTCACTCAACAGGTAATTCCTATCTCGCAAAACAACCAGTACTGGTCCACCAAAAACCACCAACAACACCAAGTGAGTAATAGAATTTAACTTTTCTTGGTAAATATATAAGTGAAAAACTATCTATATACAATTTAAAAAATAATAATAATTTTACAAAATTTTTATTATTAGGAAGCAATTGACTATAGGGTGGTTACCCAATTTCTCGATCTTTCTAATTTACTGCACTTAATTTGAATTGACAGGTACTAGCTATCCCTACAAAACACAGGCACCTGGCCCCCCAAAATCATCAGGTAAATATTAAAACTTAGGGTTCGTTTCAGATTGCGTTTGAGAAATAGAGTTAATAAGTCAAAAAGAGCTTTTGGGCAAAAGTTTCATTTTTAAGCTTTTGTCAAAAGTGCGTTTTGACTATTTTTAGGCTTTTTGGACCCTTAAAAGCGCTTTTAATTTTTTTACCAAACGAGTAGTTTTTTCTTCAAACGAATTTTTTTGAGTGTTAAAAGCACTTTTAAGCTCTTCAAACGCAATTTCAAATAGGCTTTTAGCCTAATTTGATCATGGGTATTGAAAATAATAATATATTTTTTTAATTAAACAAACGTACCTTCTCTTTTTTCGAAATTATTAGCCAACAATTCAAAATATAAAACACTTTTCACATTTATACCACCTTCAAATACTTTTCAAAAAAAAAAACAAAAACAAACTTTTTACCCAAAATAATTATTAAAAAAAAAAAGGTTTATTCTATATATATAACAAACAACTTACCAAAGATGTTAATAAGAAAATGATAGCACTCGGTATAAATAATCTAAAATACTCATGAGGTAATTAATAATTAATTAACTTCAAATATAGGTGCCAACACCATGGATATGCTGCATGCAACGCTGGCCTCGTACCTTCTACTTTTTATTATGATTTGAGAGGGACCCAACAAATTCGATCCAAATTGGAATGGCTCAGCAGAAATTATTATTAATATATTTTTTTTTCAGAAGTGTGATATTAATTCAGAATTTATTGCAGCTGCCCCGGTTGAGTTTCTTCACTCCATAACTAGCACATGGAGTCTAGCACAAACGACTTATTACCGCCACAAGGTGATAATACAAAACACATCTCAGAAGCCAATTACAGATCTCAAGCTGGTGATTGAGAAGCTCTCGGGGCCTCTCTGGGGCCTCTCTTCAACTAATGTAAAGAACATCTACGAGCTTCCTCAGTGGCAGAAAGTCTTGAACCCTGGCTCAGAGTGCATTTTTGTTTACATACAAGGTGGCCCTCAAGCTGTGGTTTCAGTTCTAAGCTACCACTAATTAACCATTTCATGGCCTGGATGAGGAGGCTGAAAAGAATGTTAGTTGTAAACTTTTGAATACATGGAGAGGGCCTGTTTTTTCTTTTCTTTTTCTCGATCATAGGATTGTTATTTTGGTACATGTATAACCTGAATTTCACCGGGAAAGTGAAGAAGATTTACTGTAAAGGAAAGATCCCTTACAATTACAAAGACAAATTTTACTATAACTCATTACAAATTTACGTTACAATTATCATGTGAACGTACGGTTAAGTTAGTGCATAAGAAATTTAGTAAGATTCAAAGAACCACCATTTTATAATGAAAGAGAGGTGGGCTTTTCAACAACAGGCTCAAACAAAAAGCTGGCCTGCTTTTAATGTCTCATGCATGTAACAGCAACTGCAAGGGTGTCATTGAAGGAGGAGGAGCGTTGCAAGTTTGTCCGGAATCGTCGAAGAGAAGAAACAAAACTCTTAAATAAATGGTGTCCGGCCACTTCAAGATAAATGCTCTAAACGATAGGGAGAAAAAAAATCCTAAGAACTACATAGCAACGCCATAATTTAACAACTCCAGTAAAGAGGGGGGACTGTGTGGAGGCGCGTGTGGCCCATAGTATGTTTGGGTGACGCGTGTAAAGACGTAACTATGTAAGTGGCGGCCCTATGTATCGTGTCTCCTCCATCCTCCGCCACTGTTGCAGCTTTTTTTGGTGTTATGTTGTTTTTTCCCACCTCCTTTTGTGTTTTGCTGCATTTTTTGTGTTTGCTAATTTGGGTTACCGTCTCTTAAATTTTTTATAGACTGATTTGAAAGTTGAGACTTTGTAATCAATGTGTTTTCCTCCTCGACAAATCTTAGTCGGTTCTTAGCAATGCTCCTTATGCAACAACCGCTTAATAGTGGTGGTTGTCTTTATCTCATGGGGCTTTTAATGAAGCCCTTTTGCCTTTGTATACTGCTTCATGCGGCCCTTAAAGAGGCTCAAATCCTTTTTGGTTCAATTACTTATAGTTTGTTTTCATTATTATCTTTGTATTGCATTTTTTGTTTGGGTTGTGTTGTCGGGGAGCCCACCTCGTTTTATTTGTGTTTGTCCTAGTAATGTCCCATTATTGAATAAAAATAAAAAATAAAAAAAAATAAAAATAAAAACTAGGTAAGTGGCGGAGGAAACGAGATTTGAGTTGAAAAAACCCAAATATATTTTCCAAGAATGGCGTTTGGGGCATAGTCCCGGTGAAAAATGGACGACTATGAGGAGCCATTCTTGAGGCAGTGGAAGAGGTTAATTTAGGGAAAACAAAAGTTAAATTTGAAAAGATTAGAGAAATCTTATCCTTGCTTTGCTTGTGTCAATTTTATTGCCAAAACCAAGTTAATGGGCTTGCTAATAGAGCTTTATAAGTCCAACAAATGCCACCCACAGATAGAGAAAATGTTCAAATAAGCGGGCCCATGGGCCAACAAGACTTAGGGTTTTATTTATTCCACAGAAGATGTTCTAAACGAAGAACCGAACGTCGTTCCACTACATTGTATAAACTCAGAAAGAGAGAAACAGAGAGATAGAGAGCGAGAGAGGGAGAGAAATGGTGGGTGCCTTCTGGGGGACGAGAGTGATGGAGATAGTGAAGAAGCATGACTCCGGAGGTTTAGTGTGGAAGCGAATCAAGCTCACCACCACTCGCAAAGCCAACGCCAAGAAGCGCCTTCTCCGCGTTTGGCAGGTCCTCTCTCTTTCTCACTCTCTCTCTCTCCCCAATTTCTTTAGGGTTTTTTTCTGTACAACGATTAGCTCCTAACACCCCCCACCATTCCCCAATTTACAATATTGCTCGCATGTGAGCTGGGTTTTGATAATTTAGGTTATTTTCTAAGTTTAGTTCAGGGATTACTGGTGGAAGGTTATTTTATAAGGGTTTAAACACTGGAGACAGATGTTAAAGACTCACACTAACATCTTAGGGAGAAGAAAATTAGTTTTGGATTTCAAGCTCGGTTTGATTAAGGTTGGGTCTCCCACATTAGCTTCCCAATTTTCTGTAAGTGTGCTGTCATCCGAGCATCAGCTTAATATAATCGGCACAAATTTCATTTCTTAGCAATTTGATTTTAAGGCATTGGGATGACCCTCTTTTGAGAGGGCTAAGGGCGTACTAGATATGTTTACTTTGGCTATCGGCTCAAACATTTATGTACAAAAAACTCGTGTATGAGATCACTATAAATTGCTATGTTGAATCCATAATTTCTCATTAATAGATTTATGAACATGCCATTCATGTGCATTCATTGTATGTGTAACACTTAATCATGGTGCCAATTTTTTGTTCAATTTCGTTTTGACTTTCTCATGAATCAAAGCATCCGATTCAGTGGGGAATGCTCTTTTTCTGTCATACTTACTTTACTAGCTTTACCATTTGCTTCTTAAGTGGTCTTCTTCCATTCGTAAGAACACGTGTTATTGGGTGGCTGATATGAAAGCTTTTTTCTTTTGAGTCAAGGAGCTCTAGCTTAAATGACACCTTCTCCCCCAATGACAACAGGATGGAGGGTAAAGTTACAGGGTTTAAGACACATTGGGTTTGTGTATGAATTAACATTATTAAAACAAATCTATTAAATCAGGCTTAAGAGACCTACATAGTTTGCTTTGTTCCATGTGCCAACATATCTGTGGAGCATCATGTTCATATTCCTTTTCGTTTCCTGAATGTATTTTGAGATTTATATTCTGATTTGTGTATTTTGAGATCGCCTTCAAATCGCTAATTCCTAAAGTCCTGCAAATTCCTTTAATCATCTTCAAATTGTCAATGCCTAATGTCCCAGAAATGCCTTTTACCTTGCAGAATGAGGCTGTCCTTAGGGCATGTTCTGAACCAACTCCTTCGAAAACTTCAGGGGTTGGTACTGATGTAGCTGGTGAGAAAGATAGCAAAAGCAGCTGACTCAACGGGTTATATGAGTAAGAACATTTGACGAACCTGAAGGGAGTATTTTGATAATTACCGGCTTCATAGTGCAGTGTTTCTTTGATTTAAAATTTACCAGTAGAATTTAGTTGGATATTATAACTGACCACTTTTTTGGTCATTCTACAGTATAGAGTGCAACTGTCTTCTTTTTTGATCTTGGGCTTGGCAAACGTTTTGATGAAATTCAGTCAGTCAATAAGATTATCTAGAACTTGCTTGCTAGTGATGTGCTAATACTTAATGCAGTACAAGCTTTTTGCTCTAGCTGCGAGGACTGTGGTAGTAGACTGCCCCCAATTTTTTGACCTCCCAACAAAAAAATCTTCTTTGAATTATTGTACAAATAGAAACTAGAAGGATAAGAAATTTTATGTGGTCTATTTTGTTGTTGAAGAATAATGCAGTTGGATATATATGGGGATAGGAAATCTACCAAATGAAAGTTTGAAAACTCCCTCCTACTCACCTTGTATCCCATAAGGCTGTTGAAATACCTGTTGATCCAACATACCGACCGGCCTTCGACCTGATTCCAACCTGTTGAATCAGTTGGCTTCCAACTTGGGCTGGATTGATGATTGGAAGGGTCTATGAATCCTGATGAAAGTTAGGTCAAATTTGGCATAGGAAGTGGAATTCTGACCAAAGTCCAACTTGACCCAACCTCCCTAAAAGTTTATTTTCAATCATAGGAAGAAGAAAAAAACCATAAACCTTTTTTTTTTATATATATAATTTTTAATAATAATGGTATAATAGTCTGTTGATATCATTTTTGTTATTTATTTGAAGGAAGAGTGGCTAGCAGTTTTAGTTTTAAAATCTATGCAAACTCAGGTATTCAATTGGCCAAATTGAAAAATAAAGTCTAAAATGCAAAATTCGAAAAAGCGCAAGAGGGTTCTGAAATATTTTCCCAATAAATAAAGGGAAAAATACAAAATCAGTTCTTGTGGTTTACTTGATTTACAATTAACTCCTTGTAGTATCAAAATAAACTCAAAGGTCCCTAAGGTATGTCAAAAAAATAATTTAGTCCCTACGGTCAAATTCTGTTCACTAACTTAACAGATTATTATAACATGAAACGTTAGAACCAATAAAATTGTGATACTTGTCATATTTAAGTCAGTGTTACACTAACATAATCTGTTAAATTAATGGACGGAATTTGACTGTATGAACTAAATTGTTTTTTTGGCATATTTTGAGAATCTTTAAGTTCATTTTGATACCACAAAGAGTTAATTGTAAATTAGGTAAATTACAATAACTAATTTTTCATTTTTCCCATAAATAAATATAGTTCTCAAGTTCGTGTCTATCATAATAACTCGCAGTATTCAAGGAAAACTTTATGCCACTCTTAAAGAAAGCTTGCACTTTTACAAGCAACTCTCACATGACGTGCTCACATGTGAACCTTTTCTAACATTTTTCCCTCGCTGAACGTCTAAATATTCAATGGTTTACCCCAAGCCCAAGAGCAATCACTACTAACTAGGCCGTCTCAGCTCCCAAAAGTTCCTATGTTTTACCAAGTTCGCCCTCACGCAGCTAGACCAAATAGACTCAGAAAGTTATTGATAGGTTCACCTGTGTTTTCCACTGCTTGAATATCATTTGAACCTGGTGTGTTCAAGTGAATAACCACTTAAAACATGCAACATCATCCGTTAAGAAATAGGTGTGATAAAATCTTTCACCAAAGTTCCTACAATGTGGTTAATTTCATAAACTTGGCTACAACCTTCCTTTTTTTTTTTCTAAGCAAATAAGGAAAGGTTTACAAGGGAGGATCTTTACCACTTCTGATCCAAAAGAAAGAAGAAGTGAAAAATCCTAACAACGAAAAAGGGGTGGGCTCCCCAACAACAAACTCCAAACAAACTAAAACAGTGTAACAATAATTACAAATGGTAGGAAATTGGTCAAACAAGTGACCCGGTCCTCTCAAAGAGTCACACATGGCAGTAACAGAAGCTAAAGGGGCATAGACAAAATCTAAGCTCCCAGAATGAACCAGCAACGACCACCGGAAGGTGATAGAAGCGGCAGGGGCACTATTATAGTCCGTTGAAGGGACTGAAGCATAAAGAGTAACCAACACAATTCCGAAAACAAACACAAAAAACATAAGCAACAGAAAATACAAGCCCAACAAAAGCCAGACAAGGCAGAGCATAAAATTAAAAAGCAGGAAAAAATCTCCAAAACTAGAAATCAACAACAACAAAAACGGAGATGGCGGAGTCGCGGAGGCTCGAAGAGGCCGGAAGGTTGAGCGAAAGGCAGTAGCGGGAAGAGATGATGCCGGAGACGAAGGTGGAGAAGCGGGGCTGCCGGAGGATGACAAATCGAGCTTCAAAGAAACCAAATCGGAGAACCATGACAAATCCAAACAAAAAAAACCATTGTCGTGGCTCGGAGGGGGCGGTGGAACATCGGAGGTTATGCTGGAGTTGTGATTTTTGGATGAGATTGGATGAATCGCACAAAGCGACGAATAAGACTACAAAAGAGGTAGAAATAACCGGAGAAAAGAAGCAGCATAGTGATAGAGCAAAGAGGGATAGAAGAGGGGAGGACAGGAGGGAGGAACAAGGTCTTCCCTCCTCCTCAGGCTTTTTTCCTTTCTTGCTCTCTGACGGCGCTAGAGAGAAAAGAAAGAAAACCTAACTGAGTGTTAGCTCGACTCACTTACTTGGCTACAACCTCAATATGTTGTCTCCAATGATATCAAGTATTAACACCATCAAGGGGGATATCGCCATTTTCAAATATCAAACAGCTAATAACTCCCACAGCATTAGGCGATTCTAACCTACTGTTACAAGAAACTCTAGTCTAAAATACTTTTTCTCATCTTTCATAATTCTAATTCCCACCCCCCGGAGAGGGAATAATACAGCTGGAAAAGAATGTTACATTAAGTACAAAATAAATAAAATTTACCAAAAGAACAGGAAAATTTCAAAGGAATGTAAAACATATTTCTAAATTCTTGGGGTTAATTGTGACTCATTTACCTTAATATACGAAGTTACCAAATCCTCACAAATTCAAACAATTAGTACGCCAATTCAAGATTGGTTTGTTATATTCATCTTTCTAACTAAATTATTATCCAAATTATCAGCTTTAAGAACAGGCAGTGTGGTGGGTTTATCTTTTATTAAGACCAAGTTCCAGTTCCACTATGTTTTCTGAAAACATGCTACTAAAACGGGAAAATTGGTATATATAGACCATTGACTGTTGGTTTACTTTTCCAAAATATCCCTCATTAGAAGAATACAATACATATCAAACCCACCGAGAAAATTGGTAGTGGCGCACAAAGCTAAAACGGGGGTTACGATAAGAGTTCACTATATAACTAGTGTGGGAATGACCACATAATAAAAGAAAATGGCAAATTCAGAATACTAAAGTGAACATTAAACACCGAATCAAATATAGTCCAGGTACCCAAGCAACGCAAAATTCAATGCGTTAACAGTGTTCTGTAGCGCTGTAATCAATTGCTTCGAGCCAAAACCATACAACTACTATTATATAAAATACTCTCCAACTGTCCTTACTTCAAAATTTGTCTTTACTCGTCACCATCGTCGAACTTTGTCTTCTTCCCTGCATTAATACAAAAACATTTGGATTTATAAGAAGCAAAATTTATCATATTTGCACGGTCACAATTCATGCCGGAGCACAAGATTGCAGACTATGAGTCTATGAGTTGAGCAACGAAAAATTAACACCGGTACAATAATACGATTAGAGAAAACTCGGGCAAATAAGAACAAGAAATGTGTACCAGCTGGGGCGAAGCTCTTATTAGGTGTTCCACGCCCTCTCCCACCAAAACCGCCACCTCGACCACCTCCAAAACTGCCACCACGGCCACCACCACCAAAACTGCCACCACGGCCACCACCACTAAAACGGCCACCACCACCACGTCTTCCACTGAACCGACCACCACTATCTCTACCACCACTCCTCCCACCACTTCCTCTACCGCTGCCTCCACCGAAATCACCTCGTGGTTTTGCCTCTTCCACAGTCAAGTATTCACCTCCAAGTTCAGAACCATTAAGTTCTAATGCAGCGCCCAAATTATCACCACTGCTGAAGTCTATGTAAGCAAACCTGCAAATGCTTTCATTCTTTAGACCAAGCAGAAAGACCAAAATTCCAGGAGTCCACAATAGCGTCACACAATATAAAATTACAAGGTTTATGAAAATACCATACAAATGTGAAGTTTTCAGGAATTAATCAAAAGACTTCAAAGAAGAATAAACTCTTCATGAAACTTTTGATAACACAGCCAAAATAATTTTTATTGGAGAACGGCAAAAATAATGACAAGGTCAAACAGCAACATGTACCATACATGGGAGAAACCAAATGACCAAAATATCCTCAATAATTTAAGTCACCAACTTGATAGGTGCATTAATGTAGCTTGATGATGACCAACGACCACTTGTCAAATGGCTTGATGATGAAAACAAGTATTGCAGCAAAAAAACTAATAAATAACTTATCACAGAAACACAAGATGAAGCTACTATAATGAAACAGTGTAGAATGAACCCGGGGTGACCTAATCAAAAAATTAAAGGGACATCGGTGTAAAATATACTTGATAGCTAATGTACAGTGACCTAACCCATGTTACTTCTGTGTTTAACATAAACCCAATATAAATTACAAAGTAAAAATAAGGCCCACTGGGGAGAAGGTTGCTTATACCACATAAGCCCATATGACATAGCATGAGTCATGAATCTATAGAAATACTTAAAAAGCACCATAGAGACAATCAAACCAAAAAATCCGAAACGTACACATACACTAGACTAATAATAAAGAAGTGATTGACAATCACTTACAAGGTAAAAATAACATGAAACACCATATGTAGGGCCAAAAGAGAGAAGAGTAAAATTTACAAGGCAAAATCTACCATATGTCCAGTTAATATTATCTTTAAAGCAAATAAAAATAAAACAAAAAAGATAAAAAGAGAAGAAAAGTACAAACCCCTTAACTTCACCAGTCTCATAATCTTTTGGAACAGATAGCCTTGTAATCTCTCCACAAGAACCAAAATGTTGTTCCAGGGAACCCCTAATCTGTAAAACGGAAACTACGCTTGACAAAATGAACTTGTACAGAAAATAAATTCTAAAACTACAACAGTTGAGGTGCCAACGCAACAGTACCTCATCCACCCCAAGAGATTTATCAAAACCACGCACATAAGCTGTATGGGTCTGGCCTCTTCCTCCCTTTTGGAATGAGTCACCACCCTCTTTGCTACAATTATTTGACAATAGGGGAAAAGGGAAAATGAATTTCATTAAAATAACAGTAATAGAGCAACTAATATGCCAATGGAAAAGATCAGAAATACCTGTTTTGTGGGGTATATGCCCCCCTTTCACGAGCAAAATCAAGTTTCACAGATCGTCCAAGCAAATCTTGACCATTCAATTTAATAGCCTGTGACGAGAAATAACGATTAGCAAGCATAATAAAGCAAAAGAAATAAAAACCCCACAAATCAGCACCAGCATATTAATTCTTTACCACTGTTCCTATACATCCATTTGTGCCAAAAATTTAAAAAAAAAAAAGCCAGTAGCTCAACCAGTGGTAGGTTTGCACTATTGAAATAGTAGTTGGCTTCATAAACAGTTAAAAAAATGTGAGGAAAAATTTGCACTCTAGTTGCAGAAAAACAAAGTTTTTACAGTAATCAAATAACCATTAGTATTATGGTTCCAACATCCAAACTGAATTTGAGGTAACTGGCAGAACGTTTACAAATGTCCCTACTACAATGTAAGCTAGACAATAGTACCAAAAGCTTACCTTCTGAGCTGCTTCTGCTGTGGCGAATTCAACATGTCCAAAGCCCTTGAACCTCCCATCAGGATCAGAAGCGAAGCGAACGTCAACAACTTCACCAGCATCTTTAAAGAAATTATCACTGCATAAAGATACATTAATCAGATGCAAAAAACCTAAACAATCTATCAGATTTCCAGAAAAATATACTTACACATCAGCTCGCTCAACACTGAACGACAGGTTGCCAACAAACAGGGTCTTAGATGTAGTTTCACCTTGAGGAGCAACAGGGGTTTGGGGCTGCACAAAATTAGTAGAAGATCATTACAAAATAAATGGGCAATTGATCACACAATTCAAAAAAAAATGGGCACAACTGCCAATTACATTCTTCTTTACCGGTTTTGAATCATTCTGTCAAGTCTTTGCAAAGAGAGCATCTACCATTTCTATATCAACATCATGTTCCCAAAAGTTATAAATCTTGAGCATTCATAAGCACCAAAGCTAGATATTGTGTTAAAGAGCTTGAGCATTCACAAAGACCATCCTAACATATATATATATGCCTTTTCGACAGTACGTCCCTAGGTATTTGATTTACTTATTTGGATGATGATGATGATCCTAACCAACTGAATAAGTACAAAATAAAGCAAAACATCCCAGGCCAATAGAGTGAAGATACTAAATTAGTTAATATTTGACCAAGATTCATGGAGTAATTAGCCTCAATTTGGTAACTGCAAGGACCCCTGCCCAAAAGCCTCAATCTATTTTCTATTAAAGCATAATCAACTGAACTTAAGATGTTCAACCAAAACATGAATAGAAGCACAAGTGGAGATGTTCAACCAAAACTTTACATTTTTCTTTGGAGTCTTGGGTTGTTCTTCCACACTCTCTTCGTCAGACTCATCTTCATCAGTCTCCTCCTCAACCCCGTTGCCTTTCTTAGAATCTTGAGTAGGCTATAGGTATACAAAAAAGCAATGTTACAACAGAAAGAACTATGCCAAGCTAACGGAAATTTGTATAACATTTTAATTATCCTAGCAATCTCAAAACTTCTCACCTTCTTTGCGGGCTTCTTATCATCTTCAGAATCACTCTCCTCATCCTCTGAACTATTACTTTCATCTTGAGCAGTTTTTACACTTGGTTTTCCAACCTTAGGCTGCAGCACAAAAAAATCAGACAATTAGATCAACACAAACACTACAAAGGCCAACAACAGAGAGGACATGTAAAAAAGAAAATTATGCATTCCAGAACGTGTACCGGAACTTTCGTCTTTTTGTCTTGAGGCTCTTCATCGGATTCCTCAGAACTGTCCTCACTGTCATCTTCGTCAATGTCCATTTTTTTCTGTGGAAACAATACACAAAGTAAACTCAGCATTAAAATTAACCGTCAAATAACCAAACAAAGATAACACTTCCACAAAATTGAAGCAAACAACATAAAATTCTCAAAAAGAATTGTGAAGACTTCTACCATACAAACATAAAAAACTACAATAGAAGCATTAACAAATTTGAAAATTTTGATGCATCAAATTCTGAAAGCAGAAAATGTTCCTTAAACATGCCACCAATATATGCCCTTCGAGACTCAACAATATGAATGAGTATTATATAAATTAATACTTACAGCAGCATCCTTTGTTGCAGGGACCTGCACAGTATCAATTAATAAGGAAGTCAAATGGTGTGAGAAAAAATAAAAATGCCCATAAATTTTACAAGCGTGCAGCAATCATAATATAAGGGGGCAATTCAAAGAGCAAAATGAAGAATCCCTAAACTGGATCATTTTTCTTGTGTTATTTAAATGAAGATGACGTAATATAGGGTTCTAAGACTCCACATAAATCATGCCATCTTCCTCCAATCAATTACAAAATTATTAGAGCATAATGAACATAATCAAAATAAATAATTGCAGCTCAATGTAGAAATAACTCACATCGTCATCTTCATCAGAGTCACTGTCAGAACTCTCACTATCATCAATCTTTTTTGATGGTTGAACTTTTTTAGCAGTAATGGCAGCACCTTTTTTTGAGTCCTGTACAAGACAAAAGTTAGAAATCCAGTCACCAGACTAGAAGGACGCAAATACAAAAACATCACAGGAATTTTTTAGAAATCCACTAACATACAACAATTAGTGATGACAAAATCACAAAACATACACAGGAATTTCTTTTAAATGAGGAAAATGGGAATTTCTTTTGAACTTTTCATTTTTTCCGGTAGCCCTGTACAAATGCCATGCAGGAAGGCCTTGTGACTTTTCCTTTAACAAAGATTTTTGTTGGAACTTAGATAAAGTTGCTAGTAAAAATAAAATTTGCTGGAGTTTCATACAAATGCGATGCATGAGTAATACAATCACAACCAAAAACAAAAGAATAAAATCAATTTAGTTGGAATCCCCATACTTTTTCCTCATCTGACTCCGTATCATCTGAATCTGAACTATCACTCGAGTCCTCTGCCTTCTTAAGAGCAGATAATGGACCATTCTTAGTGGCAGCTGCTGGTACCTTTTTTGATGATGCAGCAACCTTAGTCTTTGGTTCCTAAAAGAAAGAAGGAAAAAAAAATACATATTTAGAAAAAGCACCTAGATATTTGGGAAAGCAGCCTAACAGACAAGAATTATCAGAAATTGCAAATAGTAAAAGCCCTTAAAATAACTTGTACACTCACTTCATCTTCAGAATCTGTATCCGAAGAATCCGAGCTACTGTCATCCTTGCCTTTCTTAGCCGGGGCAGCAGCAATACCATTTTTAGCCACAACAGTTTGTTTTTTTGAAGCAGGCTCCTGAGACAAAAGATAACATAATAATTAAAAGCTGTTTTCCATGTGGCATGTTAAAAATTAAAAAATTAAAAAAAAGTTGAATTTACTGCTCACATCATCTGAAGATTCATCACTGGATTCATCTTCACTAGACTCTTTAACAGGTTGCTTTGCCGCAACTACTCCCTTCTTGGTTATTACTTTAACCTGATTGATGCAAATTACAAATTTAGAAACCTAATAAAGTACCATCACTAGAACGCAGAGCAAATAATTACAAGTCAACATCTGAATCAAGCAAATCTGGGGAAAGAGAAACACCAAAATTATGTCTCCACAGAAACCAAAATGATAACCAGAATAAAAGCCTTGTTTACAACAAAATCCTTAACATACAACAATATAAACCCAAATGTTACAGAGGCGCTCTAAAAACTAAACAAAATAGAAATATAGTTTAACGTATTGCTCACATCATCAGAAGATTCATCGCTAGAATCATCATCCGAAGATTCAGAACTAGACACTTTCACTGGAGGTTTCAGAGCAACCACTCCCTTCTTGGTTTTTATTTTAACCTGATTGACAAAAATTGCATATATTAACCAGTCCAATTGAATGCCATAGGCCATAAACAGTATGACACTAAAGACTTAAGAAGTTAACCTCTTCCTTCTCAGATTCCGATGAATCATCTGAACTACTGGTTTCCTCTTTCTTCTTCTTTTGTGTCTTCACCTCAATCTTCTTCTTAAGAAGAGTCTGCTCTACACCATTATCTTTTTTCTGCCTCTTCGCACTAACTTGCTTCTCTATCGCATCTACAGCTTCTCTCTTGCCTTCAACGTGATAAAATAAATAAATAAATAAATAACGCAGAATGTCACAACCTCATTAGAAAGAAAGAAAAAAAAAAACGCACAAAAACCAACAGTACATAAAATTTAAAAACAAAAACAAAATAGACAAAAAGCATATCTAAAACTTATGGTAGACCTAATTTATACCACACAAACTTATCAAAACAAAACACAAATAGGTCACAGTTCAACATCAAACCATTAAAATTAAAAATAAAATAATAAATAAATAAAAAGAGTTTGATTTTAATATAATTTTATGCTCTCAATGTAAACATATAAATCACAGGAAGAAACTACGTTCAATTAGGAACCGAATAACAAAAGCTTGGACCATTGGCAGATTAAACACACCAAAACCTCAAAACTCATACGCTTCTCGAAACCAAACTCCCAAAAAAACGATATTAAAAATCAATATACATAACAAAATTTCCACCAAACAGTAAGCAGGACACACAACAACAACAACAACAACAACAACAACAACAAAAAATTAAAAAGAAACAAAGATGAAAGAAATGACTGGTACCTTTCTTGGCAGACTTGGACGGTGCGACTACAGCGGGAGCTGCGTCAACCTACAAGAGGAAAACAAAAAATAAATTAAAACATAATCGGAAAAAAAAACAAAACACAAACTTTTGAAAGAGAATGCAGAAATCGAAAAACAAAACCAAGCGTACTTTGAGGCTCGACTTCTTGCTTGACTTGCCCATTTAAAGGACGGGGAATCGCAGAGAAAGCTAAGGGATTGAGAAAAGAAGGAAAACGATTGAAGAGTTTGCAAAACCCTAGTTCTTGGTTTGTAGGGTTTTGAGGGAAGCGGTAGAAATGAGCAAGTATCGCAGCTGTATTTATATGTGGTTGTTCGGTTGTTTGAGCGGGGTTAGGGTTTTCGCATGGCCGCGAGTGTAGTATAAGTTTTCACTCGCTATGTACGCTCATTCATCGCGTGTTTTGAGTGCTTTCATCTGGACCGTCCACTGCGTATTAAATAGGAGGCCCAGTTACATTCCTTTTAATTTTGGTAGAGCTTAGCATATTTCCTTTCAATTATCACCCGATTAATAATATTTGCTAACATTTTAAATTAAAATTATTTCCTTCAAATTATTAAAAATTAGTCAATGTTCCATTAATGCCGGTAAAAAATATATGTTATTTAGCATTCTCAAATGACGTGACAAGGTTTTCGATATTGAAGTTAGTAATTGCTTTTCAATAGAAACTGAATGAACAAAAGGAGAGTAAATAATCCCTTTATCTGCTTTTATAGCATAACTCGGTACGAATGATTCCATATATGCTTGCCACGCTGTGGACTTACAGCCCTATGATATTGTTAAGTTATTTTTCATGTAGTGAAAGTTAGGCTAGTGCAATTTTTTTAACATAGTGGGCAATTTGAGTCGGGTAAGGTATTTTTTTTTTCCCAACATGACAAATTCACTTTTTATATTACATCATTCATTTTTTATATCACATTATTTATTTTTTACTACTATTTAAATAAAAAAAATAACTACAAAACAAAATTATTTCATTTTTCAATACAACTTTTTCATTTTTCTATACTAATTATTACACTCTTTTTTTTTTTCTCACCAATCATGAAGAGTGCATTATAAAGGAGTTGTTGTTTACCAAACAAGGCCTTAGAAGCAAGATCAACCGAGCTCCGCCCCTCCACAACGCCCACGCACCTCTCCCCATGCATCATTGATGTCCTCCGCTCTCGACAATTCCATATGCTCCTGCATGGCTGCACCACACGCCATCCTAACATGTGTGTGCCACACATGCCGCCACCACCCCGATGGTTTTTGGTCATCACGGTAATTGGAGTAGTTTGTACTTTGTTGGCTCCCCCTACTATTCCTCTCTTTCGTTATCCAAAGTTGATTCTTATGAGAAATGCTATGAGTCAATATTTTCTCCATATTTTCTTTATTTTATTTTACAAATTAACCATTAAATTTGTAAATTTATGTGAACCCCATATAAGTTAATGGTGAACCCTCCAAATCTAATGGTTTATCTGAATTTATAGGAACATATGAGCCAAATACGAAGAACTTGTCAACTCCTAGCATTTCTCCTTTATTTTTGGAGAACCTATATCTAATTGTTGTTATTTTTTACACTACAGTAAAAATCGAACCCGGTACTTGAAGAAAAAAAGAAAAATTATTATTATTATTATTATTATTATGTTGTTGTTGTTGTTGTTGTTGTTGTTGAATAGCCTCTTTGCACAACTAGGAAAAAAATGTAAAGATAAATGTTATGGGTATCAATTTTTTTATTAAGAGATGATAATTAAATTGACGTGGAGCTCATTCATTAGCATCCGAAGCATTTATTTTAATTAATTGTTTTGATTTTTTGAAATGAATGAGCTCCACTTTATTTATTTTGGTACCTGTTAAAATATTTGGTACCTGTAAGTCTATAACATATCTCAAATGTAAAAAGAGTCTTTACAGTTGCACCTATTTACAATTAGTTTTCAGTGGTATAAAATTGGTTGAAATCTTATGATGGCAAGAAAAAAATAAAATAGGTCTCTGATAACTTCCACACAAAATTTTGATGAAATCTGTTAATGTATCATATCTTATATCTTATTAATCAGATAACGACACTTATCACTTGCAATAAAAGATAAAAGAATTAAAAACTTAAGAAAAAAAAATCGAAGAATAGTTGAACCACAAACTCCCTTTGGTGGGCACTCGGCATAGGGTGGTTCCACCATATCTTTTGAGCATTGGGGATGGATCACCACCCCATGGTCATTGGCTACTCTCAAATGGTTAGAGAATAGTTTTGGCTGCTCTCATTTGACCATTTGAGGGTAGTCGAACCACCATGTGGCTTTGGGATTGTTCGGTCACTCTCCATTTGGCTCAACGCCACCCTCTCAATTTTATTTTATTTTTTGTTTTAATTTTGATATTTATTTTTGTAATTGTTATTATAGATGACACATGTCATAAATTCATTGGTTTTTGCGTGACATTGGATGGCTTCTAATTAAAAAAAAAAAAAATTGGTCAAATGACCTTTTTTTTTTTTCTTTTTTAATTACAATGAGCTAATTGCAAATGGGTACAATAACAAGGGCTAATTATATATTTTTCATTAATAATTATATAGTATGGATGAGGTAATAATAGTTGAAAGTTCATATAGTTGCTATTGCATTATTATGTATTTTCTTTTTGTGGTACTACGTATATATTTTATACGGTAATATACTGTAATTCAATGTGATATTCCTTGGAATTTATAATCAATCTGGGCAGACAGGAATGACGGGATTTTTTCTTCTTCTTCATTTTTTTTTTTTTTTTTTTGTGTGTATATCAACAAAGAAATTACAACAAACAATAAAAGATTGGGCAAGACAATAATAAGCGTCAAATCGACCACATTAGTGTTGGTAAACAAAAATTAAAAGATAATGTACCAAATAAATGATGCGGTCCTATTGATTCTTGGCACATAGACCAAGAACCATGGCCATCAATTAAGGCGATTTGACATGGTGCTCCAGAAATGGTGTAACCAAGAGTACTACATAAGCACACTCGAAGGAGAGTCACAGCAATAGAGAAAACACTGATGACGATCAAATCAAAGCCAATGAAAAGAAATACCAGCACAGAATTCAAATAACACCGCAAAACGATATGTAACCAGATTGAAAGAGCACCATAACGGGTGGTAAGGTCATCCAAAGCCCCAAACCTACAACAAAAACAAAGAAACAAATCTACAAAGAAAACACCAACAAGATTATAAGAAAAATTAGTAACAGTATTAAAACAATAAATGAACTCCCAAAACACGCACTACGGGAATTCACTAGAGACAGAATCTTGCATTTTATATGTATATGTAGTTTAGCTGTCATTGTTAAGCTTAATTCTTAGCTGGCGTTTGCAAGCGGTAAGGGAGTAAGAGTACTTGGATGCTTTGTCCTTGTTGACTGGGCGCCTTTTAAGTAACGTGATTTTGGTATAATTGAAATGCTAAGAAGTGGAAATAGATATTCTTACGAAATTGAGATCATCTGATAATGAAAATTATTATTATTAATTTTTTAAGTGTTGGTCAAAAACTAAATTTTAGTCTCACATTATTAAGTGTTATTTTAGTCGTATAAGCAGTTTTCTAAATAACACTACTGATCTCATACATCTTCGTTCATAATATACATGAAACACGACCTCAATTTTTAAGAGAGAGAAAAGTACGGGTAGATTATAAAACTGACTCATGTTAGATGGATAACAATTAGTGATCACATCTTTTCTTTTCTTTTTTTATTATTTTATAATTGATCGACAACTAGTCTTTTAAATAGTCGCGACATGAGGCGTGAATACTAAAATACACGTAACTTTCTTGAATCAAGAATTATAAGTTTTTAATCTTTGTTTTTTGTCCTCCTATATAATTGTTAAGAATATGTGGAATATATATTTCTATTGTTAGGCAACAATAATTAATAATATCAAATCGAAAAAAGAGATAGCAAGAGAAAATTTAGACACATATTTACGTGATTCGACAATGTATCTATGCTCACAAGAAAGTACTGCAACTATATTTCACAATTAATTATTTAGAGGTACAACAAAACATACACTACAAAAAAATTGGTATTTTTTGACGTAGCAAACAGTACATAATTTTTGCCACGTCAGCATTTTCTGACTCACTGGTTTAGTGCGTCCGAATTTTCTGACGCACTGGTTTGGCGCGTCATAATTTTCTGACGTGCTAAATATTGCGCGTCATGAAAAAAAAAAAAAAAAGGCCAAAATTTTTGAAATTTTTCCTTCTCTTATTTTCCCTTCACTTTTTTTCGTCTTTTTATTCTTTCCTCCTCATTTATTTTTCCCACACTCTCTCCCTCTCCTCTCTCCCTTCTCTCCACGACAGATCGAATAAATTAGGCTGAAGAAGGAGAACAAAAGAAAAGGAGAAGAGAAGAAGAAAAAGAAAGGGAGAAGAGAAGAATAAGAGAAGGTGCAGAAAAAATAAATAAATAAATAAATAAAATAAAATAAAAAGGGAAGAAGATCGAGGAAGAAGAAGAGCATGGATCGACGTGCACCATCTCTGCACCATGGTGTAGCTGTGTTGAGAAACACAGAGGAATTCCTCTGCACAGAACCACCACGTCAGAAAATTTTCTGACGTGGTAGTTCTGCCACGTCAGAAAATTTTATGACGTTCCACCCACTAGCACGTTAGGAAATTTTTTTTCCTGTCACCTATGCTTCTGACAATCAACGCGTGTCAGAAATGCCACATTAGAAAAAAATTCTAACGTGTCAAACACCCTGACACGTCAGAAAACTCAAGTGAGGAAAAAATTGTTTTTTTTGTAGTGATACTTATATGAAAATCTTAATTGTACGGACGTATTTTAGAAAACTCCAAAATACCCCGTACCTTACCGCCCTGCGTTGCCACTTGCCCTTGCCCCCGCACCCCCACAACCTAATCGTCCTCCGGTAAACTTAATTATGCCCATGAGTTAGTAGTCTCTATTTCGTGAACGGAGCTCCCTCCGCTTCATCTATTCGATTGACCACTAGTATTCTAGTATTACTCTTTGTGTGTGAAAGAATACGAGTCACTAGTTCCAATATCCATATATTTCATATTTGGTTGATATCAAAATATAATAATATTATCTATTTACGGGTTAATTGTAATCAAATATTGAAATTGTAATTAAATAAAAGTCATTACCATACTTGTATTTACTCACTATCATATAAATAGGAACATTTGTATTATAGACATACAAATTAATGTGAGCACAATGTAATTTCCAATATTTGAATTTTATTTCTTTGTATACAATAATTTCATCTAAGAAGTCAATTGTATATACATGGAGAGCAGTAGGTAGCCATTAATATCATCACGGTATGTGGAATCCAAAATCCAAGAACAAGTTGATAGGATCCCATTTTAGTGCAAGAAGATCAACATCTTTCAAAATAGACGATCAAACAACCAAGAGTAATGCTTCTTTTTTCTTTTTTTTTTTGGCTATTTTCTTTGGCATCGGAAATTACAAATATGCCCCTACATTTTGTTTTTTCCAAAAGTAATTCTGTACATCCAATATCTTTTACAATTTACCCCTCATGTATTCCCCTCTTCTTGGTTGGCCCCACCCTCAAACACTATGCGATAGTCCTCTAACCGCTCGATATGGTGGTCGCGGCAACAACATGACACACTACCATATCGCGGCGGCAACAACATGACACACTAATTTAGGAGTGGCTGCACCACTATGAAGGTGCAGTTAGGGTGGCGTGTGGTAGTTACGGGGAGTGTGACAAATATTTGGAGAAAATGCATTAACCTCCAACCTCAACTCTCTTCAACCACCAACAAATTTGCAATGTCATCCTTAAATTTTCAATTTTTGTAATGTCTCTTCCCATTTTACTACTATTGAGGTTGCACTTTCTCAATTTCACGCCGGAAATGACAAAAATGAGAATGATAGAAACAAATTGTAAAAAATGAAAAATGAAAATAAATTGCCCCCTCCCCCCTTTTGTCTTGTTTAATTCTTTCTAAATTTTGCATTAAATGTATTTTTGTTATTTTTGGTTATTACAACTCCAATAATAAATTAGGGGAACATGGATTGAGATTCTGTATAATTTTTTTTTAAATTTGAGATTTTCAAATTCATAAATCTTAGTTGTTCATTTTATTTAAACGTTTAAAATAAGTCATGTTTCATTAAATGTTGAAATATAGTTAATTTTAGACGCTTAGATGAAATAAACAGTTAAAATTTATGAATTTAAGAATATCAAATTTTTAAAAAATTATAGAACATCAATTCGGGGAAGTTAGCAAATTTGTTAGTAATTAATTAAAAAAGGAAAAATAGTTTCTCTTAATTGTTTTTCGCTGACGACGACGATGCCATACGTTGGAAAAAAGTACGGTTAAATCTATTTATTTATGGGCGGCCGCCAGACGCCAACCATGGTTGGAGCCTGGGGGAATCCGCAAGGCTGTCCTTTCACTAGCTTGAATATTCTCCCCCTTTTATTGGAAAAAAAAATGGTTAGGTGGTAAGACTCATCCCCCGTCTATTTAAGGAACGAACCGAGAACCCCTCCGATATATCTCTCCCTCCTACAACATCTCTACTGACTCTACCAATTTACCTTCTCTCTCCTGTCAAACTAGCCATGTCTCTCCTCTCTGACCTCATCAACCTCGACCTCAGTGACACCACTGAGAAGATCATTGCCGAGTACATATGGTCTCTCTCTCTCTCTCTCTCTCTCTCTCTCGCACACATCATAATATTAATAATGTTTTCTTAAATATTTAACGCAAAATTTGACTGTCTTTTCTTTGTCATAGGATTGGCGGATCTGGTTTGGACTTGAGAAGCAAAGCAAGGGTATAAAGGCTGTTTTTCCTTCTATTTACTAAATTTTCCAAGAAAAATCATTTCATTATTGAATATAGTCTTAAATGATTTTATATGCGTTACAGACACTGCCTGGACCGGTGACGGACCCGGCCCAACTACCAAGGTGGAACTACGACGGCTCAAGCACAGGCCAAGCCCCCGGAGAGGACAGTGAAGTGATCATATAGTATGCATCGATCTTTGTTCTTGTAATTGATCTTTGTTAGAATCTTGATCAACGGCCCTGATCGAGAGAGTATCTCGAATCTCTTTCTCCAAGATTCTTATTTACGTTTCGGAATATTCCGTATCTAATTTTGGGTTTAATTTCCATTACATGATTTAGTCCCCAGGCGATATTCAAGGATCCATTCAGAAGAGGAAATAACATCCTGGTACCTACTTTCTTGTCTTTTTATCCGTGATTTTCGGTGTCATAATAAAAAGGATCCGTCTTTTTTTCATATGAAAGACAGGTCAAGGGGTAAGAATGTCTTTTTCGTCTTGAAACATAGGTGATGTGCGATGCATATACACCAGCCGGCGAGCCCATTCCCACCAACAAACGGTTCGATGCTGCCAAGGTTTTTAGCCACCATGATGTTGTCGCCGAGGAGCCCTGGTAATACACTCATACATACATTCTTAACTGCCAAGGTTATTTTTATATTATATTATTTAAAACTTTTAAAATTTAATATCAATAATAAAGAGAAATTTTTTCTAAACTGGTCTGGAGAAAATATCTTCAAACTCATTCAAAATAGTGCGAAGTGTCTATAGACACTTAAAATACACTTTTAAATTCTTAATGTCATTAATAGCACTTTACTAACTTAAACTTACTGTCATTTTAAATATTTATATAAATTTGACATTATTTTGAATGGGTTTGAGAATATTTCTTCCAAATCGATTTGAAGGAAATTTCTATCCTATCCATAATGAAGAGAAAAGTTTCTCATCCGAAGGCATGCTTATTGTGATTTTGGTACATTCTTATATGCATATAAAATGAAAATGTTTTTTCTTTTTTTTTTTTGAAAAATAAACTTTACCTCAAAAATAGCGTTACACCTAAAAAAACCGATTTGCCAAAAAAGTAGCTTTGCCAACTCAGCTTTATACCTAGCAAAATAATTAAATAATAACAAAAAAAAAAAAAAACTTTACAAAATTAAGGTGGTGGAGAACCTCCCATCCTCGCCATCAATCACCGTCTTAAAAATTTTTGGGATGGCTCGGGCCAGCCATAACCTTTTGGGGGTGGCCTAGTTGCTCCATGGAGTTTTTGGGGTGGCTCAAGCGTTTTGGGGTAGTTCAACCATCTCCGTACATATTTTAAGTAATGCTAGTTTCAATTTTTAATTTTGAAAATATAAGTGCTAAATGGGTGATACTTTAGGGAAGTAAAATATCTTTTTATTTTACTTATTTTTTGTTACAAAAATAATAATTGTGTTGACATGAGTGTCTTTTTCGATGGACTTTCCAAATGGAAAAACAAAATTGTCATTATCATGCATAGAAAATAATTGTGACAGGGGAGTTTCAACTACCGAGGGGAGGTGTGGTGGGGGTTTGGACCGTTTGGTCATCTTAATTGCTCTTGGTAGAAAGGGATTGGCTCAATTTTAATAGTCTTCGAAATTTTCCATATACTTTCCATCGTATGAACGATAGACACGGTGTCGGCCATGGTGTAAAAATTGGTAGAACATGAGCTCCACGTCACACAATTTTAATTGGTGTTTATCGAAAATTAGATGTTAATTTTTGTATTGAAGTCTTTTAAGCTGTAAGCGCTAACCGATCCCACGGATGCTTTGCTTAATCTTATTTTTTGACCAATTAGAAAAAAAAAAATCTTATTCTTTGACCAATGGGATTCCATTGCTTCAACTTCTGGATCTAATATTATTTTATAGTAGTGCTTTATATATCTCTACGAAATCATAATAATAATAATAATTATTGAGATACTTTATTAAAGTAATTGAGTAGTAGGTTGATGGATTGTTGGAATAGAATTCTTTATATCTTATTTGTAATTGAGAGGAGCTTGTTTGTTAAGCCTCTCATATCTTTTTTTTTCCTTTTTATTTATTTATTATTTTTATCCAAAAAAATCAAAACATTAATAATAAAACTTTTTTAACTTTTTTATTTTTTATTTTTTTCACTAAAGAAAACTCAGATCTCATTTATTTTTATATCACATCAACACACTTTTTAACCAAAAAGGCTAAAAACCCAATTAAAAAGGTTTATCAAACATCACCGTTCTTTTCAAGCCCGTGCTTGATCCCTTTGATAAATAATGGAGAAAAAAAATTGGAAATTACTAATCCTATTAAGATTGTTGAAAATTACCGATTTGGCTTGGTTTTCTTTAACTAAAATAAGACAAAAGGTAATTACATTTTCACCTATGTTCCATTTGGATTTTGGCTTATCTACAGTAAAAAAAAAAAAGACTAGAAATTTCCTATGAAAAATAAACAGAAAAAATTGCAAAAATTGAGGAGAAGTCGAATTATTTCTTCAATCTCTATTGTTCTCTCTTTCTCCATTTTTTATTTATTTTTTAAAATTGGAGGGAAACCAAAATCCTTTCCATTTAAGTTGACATCTTTTGCTTATGAGGTTTAAGTACTACAGACAACCACTTAAAAAAATAAAAAATAAATAAAAATACTACTAACAATCCAATGGAAAAATAGAGAACTTGACTGGAAGATTGTGGCTAATACTGAATGAGGTAACGTAGGTTGACCTCTTCCTACCATTGACCACTATTCATCATTCTATTATTTCACTTGGTCCCTCCAAACAAAAAAATAAAAAAGAATCTCCATGCATCAAATAAGCTTTGAGGATGAAGGGCAAGGGAGGGTGATGTGCATTAATCTACATATATTATTTATACACTACGTTGACATTTTTTGCTCCTATTTCACAATTGGATATTAGGAAAGCAGTTGTTACCAATCAATTTACTTGTTCATGACTAGGAGTTTGGTAACTTTTGATTGGTATGTTTACTCCATTTGGTTTATATCTCACTTGCACTAAGAGCATGTTTTGCATTGTGTTTGAAAAATCGAGCTTTTGCGTAAAAAACCTTTTTTGACGAAAGCTTTATTTTTAAGTTTTTGTCATTTTTAGACTTTTTGAACCCTTAAAAACGCTTTTATTTTTTTTTTACCAAATAAATATTTTTTTCTTCAAATAGACTTTTTGAGTGTTAAACGCACAAATGCACATCTAAACATGCCCTAAATTTTGGGGCTAGGGTTTAGGTGCTTATGGCTTAACAAGAACATTTTATCCCCTTTTTATTGACTGCCTACAAATGCATGTTCTTATTTTACTATCTTTTTTATCAACTGAAAAACGTGCTGGATTTTGTGATTAGGTATGGCATTGAGCAAGAGTACACTCTTCTTCAAAAGGATGTCAAGTGGCCTCTTGGATGGCCAGTTGGTGGCTACCCTGGCCCTCAGGTATTATTGTTGTTACTACTATTCATTTTTGTTGTTATTTATTATTTTATTCAAAACATGCTAATGTCCATTAACATCCTATAGAATCTAAAAAAGTTGGGAACCCCACATTTGGGGACGAAACCTGGGATGGAAGTAGGACTAACAATTTTCAACACGAAATTAACATATTAAGATTGAAGGGTCTGGCCTGATTAACTAAATGGATCGGGTTAAAGTTGAAATTTCTCATAGTGTATATTGGCTTAAAAATTAAGTTTGGTCCTTATTCATACTTTGTATCCATGCAGGGCCCCTACTATTGTGGTGTAGGGGCAGACAAGGCACTTGGTCGTGATATAGTGGATTCACACTATAAGGCCTGCCTCTATGCGGGAATTAACATCAGTGGAATTAATGGGGAAGTTATGCCGGGCCAGGTGAGCTCAGTTCAAACTATATTCTTCTTTCTTTCTTCCTTTCCTTCTGTCTTCCAACTCCACCATTAAGAGATCATAATTTCTTCACAAAATTCCTGTAAATGGCCGTGATGTGTTGGCGTGAAACAGTGGGAGTTTCAAGTTGGTCCTGCTGTTGGTATTTCTGCTGGTGATGAATTGTGGGTCGCTCGATACATTCTTGAGGTTTGTTCCAAAGACTTGTGAATTTTTAGTTGGCATGTTTGTGCAATATGTGTTTTTCTTTCTTTCTGATTTTCAGTTTGCTTGATTAAACAGAGGATCACAGAAATTGCAGGAGTTGTTCTTTCGTTTGACCCAAAACCAATCCAGGTTTGTTTAGACACTGCAACAATTTCTTAGCTGAAAGATTGTTTGTGTTTGCTTTGTCCTTTTATGTTGTCGGCTTAATGTTTTTTCTTTCTATTATTTTTTGTTCAACAAACAGGGTGACTGGAATGGTGCTGGTGCTCATACTAACTACAGGTAGACGCTTTACCAAATTCAACGTGCATCTGCAATTGAGCCGTTGAAAACTCGTTAAGATTATTATAAAGCAAGTTTTAATTATTTGGGTTTGTTCTTTGTGCTTAGCACCAACTCAATGAGAAATGATGGCGGCTTTGAGGTGATCAAGAAGGCCATAGAAAAGTTGGGTTTGCGCCACAAGGAGCACATTGCTGCCTATGGAGAAGGCAATGAGAGGAGATTGACAGGTCGCCATGAGACTGCTGACATTAACACTTTCTGTTGGGTACGTTTAGTCTTTTACTGGTTTCCCAATCATATGATATTATGATAAATCATCATTTGTCCTAATTGGTAATTTAATATGGTATCGGAGCCAAATGTCCTAAGATCAAACTTTGTCTCTGTTAATTCACCATATTTTAATTAAATATTACACGTGTTAGACTTCACCCATTAAAAGGAAGATTAAGCCCACACGTGAGGGAAGTGTTAAACTAATGATTAAGTGATTAAATTTATCTCTTCTTATTAACTTAAGTTGTTTAGATAATTGGTAATTTAATAGTATTCTATGTTAGTAGTACTGTTGTTTGCACTAATCCGTGTTTCATCCAAACAAAAAAAAAAAACAGGGTGTTGCGAACAGGGGTGCGTCTATCCGTGTTGGCCGCGACACTGAAAAAGCAGGAAAAGGTCAGCATTTGTGTTTCTGATACTTTCACTTTCCTGTGATAATTGGATAAAAAAACCTACTGATTACTGCATGCTCATAATAATGATCTATTTCTTGTGATAATTTGCAGGCTACTTTGAGGACCGGAGGCCAGCATCAAACATGGATCCCTATGTTGTCACTTCCATGATTGCTGAAACCACTATTCTCTGGAAGCCTTAGAAAGGAAAGTGAAGTCCGGAAGATAAGAGGAAGTTGAGAGTTCTTGTGAATAATTGTGTCTCTCTTCCTTTTTCTGTCTCTCCTCTTTCACACATGTGTGCGTGTGCATATCTGTCTTCTGCTTGGATTGGTTGGTTCGTTGCTCTTCAAAGGGTTGGATCTTGCTATTTGGTTGAATTGTCTAGTCTTTGGTTGTTGTTAGACTTGTTTATTATCTAATAAAATGGTAATTTAGTTGGTTGAATTCCTCTCAACCAATCTTCATCTTGCTGACCATAATGATTCCATAGAGATTTGAATATTTCTATAATTTAATTAAGTGTGACGTTAGAGAAGATCAAGGCATGAATATGCTTGTCTTTCGTGTTGAATCATCTCTAAATTATGTTATGAATTTTTAATTTTTTATCATACTTTTGACCTTATATTTTTATAAAATATTTTTCTAAAAGCATCTATACTAGTGGTTTATAAGGGCTTTGAGTTCTTAATAGATAGTCTCTCTAAAAATTTAGGATTAATAAACTAGACCCTCTACTTTGTAATGCAAAATATAAGTGGCCTGTAGCAAAAGGACAGATCCCTCTCTTTTCAATTGTTGAGCAGCACGTGCGCTGCAAGGTGTCTCTTTCACTAGAGAACAATGACATTGTGTAATATATTATGGACAAATTTGACATGTAACATTAAAAATCACATTTTTATCTCATATTTATAAAGCTATAGTGTTAATCAACTTTTTTTTTTTTTTCTTTTTTTTATAAAGTCCACTTAACCCTTTCAAACTACCACTTCAATGTCAATCTACCCCTCAAACTATCAATTACGATAATTTACCTTCCAAACTACAAAAACAATGATAATGTATCCCCAAATGTTAGCAAAATGACCAAATTACTCCTTTAAAATTTTCAATAAGATAAAAATACCCTTAAAAATTTGAAGAAAAAAAAATTGTATTCTTGTTTTTATTTTAGTATGGGTAATTTCGTTATTTTTTAAAATTAGGGGAACATTGTCATTGTTTTAATAGTTTGAGGGGTAAATTGTCGCAATTGATAGTTTTAGGGTAAATTGTTATTGGGGTAGTAGTTTGAGGGGGTTAAGTGAACTTTACTCTTTTTTCTTTTTTTTTTAACAATACCGTATAGCATTGGTAGGATTGTGATGGAATACAAATATAATTCTCTATCATTACTCTTCCTTGATACATTAATGTCTTTAAGACTAAGCATATATTGATGTTTTATTTTTTAGAAATTGCTAATAAGTTTAGTAAGTAATAAAGAAGTGGAAGAAGTGTAGATAGAAAGAGAAGAATATTAAAAACATTTTTATTTTGAGTTAAAAATCACGAAAAGACATATAATCTCATCACAGGGCAAATAGAGGAACATTATACTATATAAGTGCTTCATCCCTTAAAAATTGACGTGGCATGGTCCCTCAAACCAACAAACTAATTTCCATATACTAAATGTTATGAAGGATCACATCACATAAACTTTTCAGAGATAACATAAACTTTTCAGAGATAATGAAAGATGATGTATAACATTCTCGTAATCATAACCATTATTTTTAAGTTAGGTGGGTTAGATTTTCCAACTCATGATTTATTATATTTATCAACTTAATATTTATTATACGAGAGTCGTTATGTAAGTTTATAAGGAAATTATAATAAAATGTGCGGTACCCAAAATATTTGTCTTAATACATTTACCAACTCACTATTTATTATGGCTATTACGTTAAGGGTAATGTTAGGGTTGACAATTTAACCCTCGACACGTAATTTTAGGGTTATGGTTTAGATTAAACGGATTCGGGTCGTAAACGGGTCGCCTGTTTATGACACATTTAATAAACGTGTCGAGTCGTATCAACTCGTGGGTTGACACGTTTGACCTGTATATATTTTTATTTCAAATTTGCAAGGTTTATGCGATTTTGCCATTTTGGTTAAGTTATAAAAATTAAAATGACTTTAAATGTGTTCACGGGTCGGATCGTGTTGGGTTTGAACCTATTAAAATATAAATTAAACATGTTAACGGGTCGTGTGTGTTAACCCGACACGACACATTTATCTAAACGGGTTACTGTCGTGTCGTGTTACCCGTTAAGAAAACGTATCATGTTCGGGTTAGGCATAAACATGTTCGTGTTATAAACGAGTTGACACAAACCTGACACGCAACACGTTTTACCAGCCTTAGGTAATATTATACATCACGCTTTATCCCACTTTATTGATGTGATGTTGCCGATTAGTCATTGATTTTTGTTGTTTAACAATAACCGATTGAAAGTGTGACATCACCAAAGTGGGATAAAAGTTGAATAAAATTGTTGTTTCTATCATTATTTTATTTATGTTAAATAATAAATGTGATAATAATCAAAATTTGAAAATAATTTATAGGATTTTAAGACTATTCAAAGAAAGACAAATCTAGCAAGAAAAAATAGAGAAAAACTTCATATACTCCCTTAAACTATCACACTTACTCGATTGTCTTTGTCTCTCTAAATAATTTCGTGAACATTTATAATATTTTTTGTTTGGGAGAAACACTGATGTAAATTAAAGTTTGGAGAGAACATTAACAATCGTATGGTAATTTGAGTGGACTACGTAAATTTTTTTTTTTAAAAAAAAACCTCTCAATCATCTTGGCCCTCTTGGTGGTGGGCCAACCACATTTTACCGTTGATGGGCCTTGCTTTGAGTGGATCAGTGCATGTAAATAAAGGCCCGGCCCATTCCCAAACTGAAGTTGTGCACATGCCAAACCTACTCAACACATGGTTCAAGTAACATTAAACTCGCGCACGGACACACGGTTTCACCTCCCACAGTCCCTGCTCGGCGCCCCCGGTCACTCCAGTCAGAAGCACATCTTATCTCCCTTCCGTTCCAAATGGACCTCTCGCGCCTTCTTTAGCTCGCCTTCCTCTTTCACCATTCGATTTATCTCTTTAGGCACGGTCCAAATCTAGGGTTTCACAGAACCTATTAAATAAGGTATGTCCATTATCTCTCTCTCTCTCTCTCTGTCATGTACTGGACGGTGATTTATCTGAAAATGGATTGAGTTCGTAATTTATTTCGTTTCATTTGCGATGGAGGTAGAGAAAGAGGTGGAAGTTTTTAATCTTTTGTAAGTTGAAAGGCTGAGAAAGCCGAGGAATGAAATAAGTATTGAAGATTCAAAATGTTTTGATTAATGCTTATGTTTTCAAGCTGATTACGACTTGGAGACAGTATTGGAAGAGTATCAAACTCTTTGATAACACGTTAATTACTCTTTGTATGTCCACCCTCCGTTGTTTCTTCATCAAAGAACATTAAGTAGAAAAAAATGTAAAGAGAAAGCATATAGTTGGTTCTGTGATTGAATTCGTAAGTGATATATGAAATTTAGAAAATAAGGATTTTTTGATTGGAAAAAGAGAACACAAATACAATAAATGCGCGCTGGTTCTTTTACTTCTTCTGTTATGTGATGAGCGCTTTAAGAAAATGTCCTCATACACAAAATATACACACGCACACGCGCACGCACACATATTACCTTAAACGGAGCTGAATCAATCACAGTTGAACAACCCTTTTTTCACTTGAACCAATTAGAGTAATGGGGTGATTGTGGCACTTTTAATAATTATTTGACACGAGTGTGAAGTAATTGAGGTTTGCAGTGGTGCAGGTAGTTGAAGATTAAGAGGTGGCGATGTATGCAAGGAGAATAAAGTGCAGAAATCAGAGATGGGGGTTAGCTTTTCAGTCTTCCAAATATTTGAGTAGGCCAAACTGTGTAGAACAGGCTTCTTCTCAATCTTTGAGTCGTACACCTATAGCGAGAGGCCACTCTTCACATAATAGTTTGATTAGAAGACATTTGTTAGATTCTATTACACCTAGGGGTCTTGCTGGCGGTAGTAGTTACAGTAGCTTCCATGTGAGGCTTACAACGTGTTTAAAAAGCAGTCAGTTACGTGTCTATAGTTCTGAAGGCGATGGAAGGAACACAAGCGAGGATGAACATATACCCATTAAAGATGGGAGTAACTTTGATAAGGGAAAGACTCGGCAAGAAAAAGTTAGCGAAGATGTGAGGCGTTCTGATGCCCATGCTCGGCTTGGGGAACAGGATCAGAAAGAGTGGCTCAAAAATGAGAAGCTTGCTATTGAGAGTAAGAAGAAGGAATCGCCTTTTCTGACCAGACGTGAGAAGTTCAGAAATGAGTTTTCGCGGAGGATTGTTCCGTGGGAGAAGATATCAGTATCATGGGACATGTTTCCTTACCACATTCAGTAATTGCTAATTCACATCTCTTATCATTGAAGTTATGAGGATTTTTCAGTAATTGGAAGTTTTATTTAATTTATTTTATCTTATAGTGAACACACCAAAAATATTTTGGTGGAATGTGCTGCTTCTCATTTGAAACATAAGAAGTTCACTGCTTCTTATGGTTCTCGGTTGACATCTTCAAGTGGGAGAATATTGCTTCAGAGCATGCCAGGTTGGTCATTGACCCTATCCAATTTTCCAAGACACATACTTATCGTTACTTGTGCTTATTAGAGGAAGGGAAATAATATTTCTACAGGCACTGAACTTTACCGAGAGAGATTAGTGAGAGCACTTGCACGGGATCTACAAGTTCCCCTACTGGTGCTTGACAGCAATGTTCTCGCTCCTTATGTAAGATTGGTGATAACTTTGATTTTTTATGCTAGTCAAGTTTTTACTCTGTTCACTTATCTGTTGATTTTGGAGCAGGATTTTGGTGATGAGTGTGAATCAGATGAGGATGATGCAGAATCTGGGGATGAGTGTACTTCGGAATCGGAGGTTGAAGATGAGCATGATGCGAGCAATGAAGAAGAGTGGACAAGCAGTGGTGAGGCAAGTGCTGATGTCAGTGATAATGACGAAGTTGATGTGGAAGCAACTGCTGAAGCAGCCCTCAAGAAGCTTATTCCCTACAACTGCAACCTTGAAGAATTTGCAAAGGTATTGGTCTTTTGGGGTAGTGGGATTTGATGTTAAGCAGTAGTCATATTTTGGCACAGCGGAAAATGTAGCTCAACTTAAAATATCAAGTGCATCACGTTGTTGTACAATATGTCTTTATCTAGGTGTTTTAGGTAAAGTTTTGCTCTTTCTGGCTTTAAGGGCTGAAAGAATGGAAGATTTCTTAATTTGTGGAATTTGAGGGTGTTTTTAAATTGTTAATTAAAGAAGAGATTATGAGTCAATTATGCATTAGAATGTTTGGTTCACATCATATCTAGCTTGCCTTCTCTCTCTCTCTCTCTTAAATTTAGGACCCAAGCAAACTAAGAAGAAATATTAACGGGATAATGTTTTCATATAATATCTCTTTACTGCAAATATTCAGAACACATGTGCTTTGATGCCTTAGTTGGTTAGTTCAAAGCAATAGTCTTAGATACTCTTTTCACGGCCTTTTGTTGTAGCTGAAATTCTGTGTGATACTTTTAGATGGTCTTGAAACAGTTACACTGCCATGTAGGGAGTCTTACAGTAATTGATATGGGCAACATACTCTGATATACTTGTCATTTTGGAATTACATCTGTTGCAGAGAGTCTCTGGAGAAGTGGAGAGTTCCTCTGAGTCCTCAAAGTCTGAGGCTGTTGAGTCTTGTGATAAATCCAAACAGCCGCTAAAGAAAGGTAATATATATCAACACGTAAAATCTTCATACTAGAACTTCTATGTGTTGCAATATCTTTGCTCAGTTACTTGATATGGTATTTTTTAATACGTTATTCCATGTGGGGGATTAAAAATATGATATTTGACACAAACACTAAACACATAAATATTTATAGATTTGTCAAAGGTGGGTGCTGCTCGTAGTGCAAACCAATACTCTGTGCATGCATATGGGATTTGGCACTAAGACCCTAATGAAGGCTGGCTGTGATAATCTAGTATTATAACTTGACTAAATCTCTCTCATACTGGAAGCTTATTTTGGTCTTGCCCTGCTGAATGATATGATATATTGCTGTAGCTCTCCCTTCCTCTGTTTGTTAATGTTACCACCTAAAGAAAAAGAAAAGAGAGTTTATTACAGGGAGAGAGAGGGGGATAACTAGGTTCAATTTGGGTGAGATCTTTGTCTCTTCAATGAGTAGAGCACTTGGAGGACTAAGATTTCTTTGAGGATGGCTTTTTTCACTTGGACAGTTTCCATAGGAAAATCCTTATCTTGGATAATCTTCGCAAGCATCACATCATAGTGATAGGTTTGTGTTGTATGTGTAAAATGAGTGGGGGAACTCTGTATCATCTCCTTCTTCATTGTGATGTTGCGAGAGATTTGTGAAATATGGTCTTCTGGATGTTTGGAATAGAGTGGGTTATGCCTAGACAAGTAGTGGATCTTTTGGTTTGTTGGGAAGGAAGGGTCAATCAGAATGATATTAATATACTTTAGAATGTTGTCCCTTGTTTTTTAATGTGGTGCATTTGGAGAGAAAGGATTATTTGAAGTTTCAATGATTGTGAGAAGATGAGTTTGGATCTACAACTTCATTTTCATAAATCCTCTTTGAGTGGACCTCTGCTATAATACCCTTCTCAATATCTATAGCTTTGTGGATTTTTGTGCTTTTTTTTTTTCTCTTTCTTGACTTGTTGGGTGTCTTTCTTTGGTATACTTCTGTGTACTTGGGGATTGCGGCCCTTGCACTTTTTATGAATTACTTCACTCATAAAAAAAACAGGTTGACTTGATTGATATTTAAAGTTTACCTTTTAGTTTGTTTGAGATCCACTTCATTGCAACCATGCAGTTAAGATGTGTATATATATATATTCATCAAAAAAAATAATATGTTATATATTTGTAGCTCATTCTCATGAAATAAAAAAGTAAAATAAAATTATGCTTGCTGGAGATAGTCTCTAGTGGAGGTCGTCCAATAGATCAGCAGCTACCGCAATGGTTGCCACGCAGATATGACGGTGGAAGCCACTGACAGATCTGGCGACCCTGGGATGGTGGATTTGGTGGTCACTGCAGGATGACCAGACAGATCGTGGTGGCCGCCATGCAGATTTGGTGGCCACTATGGGGCTGCTAGCAATATTGGTGGTAGCCACACGGGTCTGCCAGCCTTCGGCCATGAAGGCCAACCTCCACCTCTTAGTTTTTATTTTTTTTATATGTAACAAGGCAGCTTCCACATCTGAAAAAATGAGCTTGTGTTTTGTTTTTTTGAAAATTGTTTTGTGGTTTGTTTTAAGAAGTGTGTTAGTGGTGGGGGCTACATTTGTTTGAGAAGTGCTTTCAGTGTTTGGAAATTGAGAAGGTGTTGTTAAAATTTTGCCAAACCAACCTGTTGCTTTCTTGCAGACGTTTGTGATTAATGTGACTTGTAGGTAGACACTTTTCCCCCAGATTAGTTTCATACATGCACACACATATCTACATGCATAGATGAGGTGTTTATGTGTATGGATGTATCTATCCACATGCATAGCTATACATATATGCATCCTAAAAAAAAATGGGATTCACAAACATATGCACATACATGTGTATAGTATGTACGTCTATATGCATATCTTGGTGCTTATATTTATGTTATATGGGATGTATTTGTGTTTGTGCTAGTATCTTTTACCTTTCCGTTGTTCCTGTTTTCCTTGGATATCTTGTATTTCTTTCTGGATAAAAAAAAGGTTTGATATTTCTTATCTAGCTTTTATCTCCTTGGCTTAGGAAGCTTGTTGCTAGAAATAGATAATCGATTAGGAATGGTTCTGTTATGCATATTAATGGGTTATTGTGCACAACTGCTATAAATTGGAAATTGAAGAGGGACTGCAAGACTTGCATATCTAAGGCAGCCTGCAAGTTCATGCTGTTGGATCTGATGATTTTTCAAAACAAAATCTGTTTAACTAGTGCATTGATAGTTATCTTTGCTAGTGCTTTTCAGCCAGATCCCTTTTTGATAACTAAATGCTTCACTTTTTCAGTTACCGAGATTCGTTTCCACATCTTACCCACAAAAAAAGAGGAAATTTTATACTTACCACAATTTCTACCCAGGTTTTATATATACATATATTTTGTTCAGTGTGCTGCTATTATATTTTAGTATAGAGGAAAGACTTATGTTTGTATCAATGGAGGAAGTCTATTATCCCTTACACATGCCTTTTCCTTTTGGTTTGGTGCGCATTTCAAGCAATACAATAAGTTAGAATCTCGTTTGTTGAGTGCTCAAGTTATCCATCATCCGAGCATTTGAACATTCCAATACTTACTTTTTCTCTCACATTTAAATGTGTATGCGGAGGATGTGTTTGTGAAAGCGTAGGTTGCTGTGAACATGGAGCTTGTAATATTGGTATAAGTAGATGTGTTCGAATGTTTGAGTGGTGAGTGAAGAACCACTCTTGATTGTGTGCCTGTCTTGAAAGTGGCGGTGCCAATGCTGATGTGTATTGATTGCTCATGGTGTTTTTGGTGTTGCATCGAGCTATTATATGCTTTCTACAGTTTCAAAATTATTATTACCTCTTCTTATTAAAGCTCATGGTCTTTTTGGATTGCATTAATTAATTACTTTATTGCTTGTTGATTTTTTCCAGGTGATCGGGTGAAATACATTGGGGCTTCTGTATGCATTGAAGCTGATAACAGGTCATAATTTGATTCTTCTCCGCGTTTTCTCCATTTTAGCATTTAAGGTTTAATAGGTTAATCTTAAATTGAAATAGTAGAACTAATTTTAGAATCTATTTGGTGATTGTTCTATACATTGAATGGATAAATTTTTTCTTTTTTGATAAGTAATTAAAATATCATTAAAAAAAGCGCATAAGCGCAACTCAAGTACACATGAAGTATACAAGAGATACACCTAGCTAGAAAATGAAAAAAGATCAAGAAAATCATGAAAGCTAGACATATTAAGGTAGTCAAAAGCAGTTGTCCAGTGCTAGAGTATTGAAGAAAAGCGACTTTACACCACCGTCCTCTCGATTATTTCTTTCCATCCAAAGACACTACATTAGGCAAGACGAAGCCTTCTTCCACACTTTTGTAATTTTGAAGATTGCCACATTGTCCTATCCCATACTGCTGCACTTTGACTAGAAACACCCCAAAGACCCTCCTTATATTTTTCCATTACCCCACCACATACGACCCATGAACCTCATTTGAACACTACCCATCCCACAAGCTGGCATATTTAGAATCTCTCATGCACATAACAACATAGCCACTTCCCTAAAAGAGCACGGTCGAACAGAAGCTAGTTTCGGATCCTCAACTCTCCCTTGGAGATCGGAGAACAAACCTTGGACCAACTTACCAGGTAAAATTTGAACATTTCATCGACCCCACCGTATAAATAAATCTCAGTGTAACGCCTCTACAACACCGGTAGGGAGGGGAAAGATAGACAAGAAATAAGTAGGCAAATTGGGTATGATGCTCTTAATCAAAGTAATCCTTCCACCTTAGACAAGTACATCATCTTTTAGCTTGCCAAGTGGTACTTGATCTTCTCAACAACGCCATCCCAAATAGTTTTGGCCTTAAAAGAAGCCCCTTGCAGAAGATCAAGATACTTCAACAGCAAAGAAGAAACCCTGTAGCCCAAAGTCCAACACTCTTGACATTACCCATGGGAACCAAGTCTGATTTAGCCTGATTAAGTTGAAACTGGATACAATTTCAAAGCATAAGAACAAGCCACACAAATAAAATTCATGATGTGGATTTCCCCCTCAAACTATCAAGGTGTCATTTGCAAATACTCGTGGCCCTGCTTTTGCCCTGTCCCACTTCAAATCTTTGCATAAGACCTTCGGCCAACTCCTTCGACCAGAGCCTTGCCCTTTGACACTGAAGAAGAGCCGCTCAAGGCATTCGACTGCAAGCCATTGAGAGGCTGTTATGAAAACAAAACTTTTATCCCCTCAGCTCGGCGGCACAACTTCTCTAGCCTTGCCTTTTACACCCTTCGAAACTGCAATAAAGCCTCTCTGTCCACCACCCCCATATTCCGCCAACGCCAAATACTAGCCATACCTATTAGAACACCTTTGTGATATAAAATCCTTGCTATTAACCCTCGATGATTTAACAAACTCTGTCAACTCTTCTCCTTGGACCAACGCCTCCATTGTGGCTGCAACCATATACACTCACCTTACCCATATACACTGCTCGAGATGCCCCTTGGCTCCTTTTGATCAAACGTAAAACTGACATCCTTCTCCTTTGCCTTGAGCTTTTGGGGAGGATCTCCTGTATCCTATGTCTGCTTGGCTTTTAAGCAGCACTTGCACCTTTGTAATCATATGGTATAATAGATCCCTGGTGAGCAGTTGTAATGAAACACAAGGCTTTGATCAGCTTAGGAGAGCTCCTTTGTTGTGGAGAGCATGAGGCCCGTGTAATTTAAATGAATGTGAAGCACCAACAAAGAGAAGTGTTTTCATAGACTGTCAGCTTTTAACCTTTTTTTAGATATCAGAATAAATGATGCTCTAGTATGTAGACACATTTTCCAATATCAAATAATTAAAAAAATTGGGATAACAAAGATAAGAAACATGTTGGAGTGGGGCCGCTAACCTGCTTCTCCTGCCCTCAGAAAGAGAAAAGAACATAAACGATGAAAGCATCTTTTAGATACCTTGATTAAGGTCTTTATGGGTGGTTCGGTGATTCATAGGTTTCTTGTGGGTTTTTGTGGGTTTACTCTGGTTTCCTTGTATACTTTTTGTGTATAGGCGCTTGCGCTTTTTGAGATATACAGTAATTACTTATCAAACAAAAAAAAAGGTCTTTTTCTCAACCCTAGTACATGGAAAGTATAGGGGTGCAACCCTCTCACGTGCAATACAAGAGAAAAAACCCAAAAATAAAAATGTAACATCTAAAATTCAGAAGATCCCAAAACTCCCCAAATTTGGTGAGAAAAGCAACTTGTAGTCAAATGTCCAGTCAAAGAGAGAGCACAAAAATGGAAATTTCAATGTCAGTATAGGTATTCTACCTATCAAAAAAAAAGTATAGGTATTCTACACCCCTCAAATTTCTTTGTGTTCCTCTCTCGACAAATAGACTGCATGATACAGAATATCTTCCAAATTTTGCCACCACAATGTTTTTCAACTGTCTCTTGCAAGACGCCAATAAATGAGCAACGGTTAGCCCATGAAACTCCAAACAGCTCCAAACACTAAAGACCACAATTCTCTAGTATGTCATAGTGAAGAAGTAGACAATCTGTCGTCTCAAGGATTAGTTTCACTCTTGGCTGGCAAAGTAAGTAATGAAAGTGTAATTAGTTTCAAGTTCAACCCAAGGATTTGTTTTTTGGATGGAATTTGAACCTTTTAATGTATGTTATAATTTGGATTTCAATAACCTTTTGCAGTTGCTCAATTGTTTGATGCTGCATTATCATTAATGATCAATGTTTGTGCCACTTTGTGCAATTTCTGTTCTATAATTTTGTTCATTTCTTTCTTTTTTTGTTTTTCATGATTTTACCCTCGGCTGCTTGTCTGTAGGAGTGTGCTTAATTCTGAGTTATTATTAGTTTGAGTGCTACCATAAGTTAGTTCCAAATTTTGAATGTGTGGTTAGAATTGGTTTTCGAGGGGCATGTAATTGGTAGCACATCGGTCTTAGGAGATTTAGCCTACATGTGGAAATAAGAGAGTGCTATGCTACTAATTGGTTGGACTTTAATTTTGTGACAAATGACAAGCATGCTGTATGGAAGGGTCATATTTGTCATCTATCTTTTGAAACCCTTTAGCATGATCTCTTCGCCCCGTGAACTGTGACTTCACCCTCACCTGACATCAGAGTATATAATGCATAACAGGGTCATATTGGGGAAGATACCAACATCTGATGGTCTGACAAATGCTTATACCATTATTCGTGGCAGGTGGGTTGGTAAGTCATCCCAATGTATAGAAGAAAAACTCTTGGATGCCGCCCCTCTACTCTTGGCATTTTCTTGAAACTGCTTGGGTCAATGGTTTTTCTTTGCGAGGTTCTAAGCCGGTTCCTTGTCTCTTCCATGGTCGTTAGCTGTTAGCCAGTGATTACATTTGCTCTAAAATTTAAACTCTTGTGCTATTTGTGTGCATCTGTAGTTAGTAAATTGTTATATATTTTGTAGTCACTTATCAAAAAATATATTTTGTAGTCTGTTATTTGTAGTACAGTGCCTTCCTTAAACCCTAAAATTTACTGACTATCTAAATAGTCACGGTAATACTTTTTTTTTTGTTGTTTTCAAAATTTCCTTTCCATTTTTACTACGTTCTATCTGGGATTGGTCTTACAGTTCCCTAAGTTTTTTTAAACTCCTCAAAAAGGAAAAAAAAGGGAAGAAGAGGTGTTCCTGATTTTTTTAGTCTGTTCAAATCACCTTGTGATAATTGGTACTTTTGCTCACTCGTTTCCACAACAACACATGCTCACTGGTTTCCACAACAACACAAATTCAACAGAAAGTAGCAAACTAAGCTTTCTTGAAGCTGCAGAAAGAGACTTTCTTTTGTTTTTGATAAGTCATTATAGTCAAAAAGCAGCATTGTAGAAGTAGAATACTTCAGAATACCTCAAGAGCTTAATAAGCAGGCTTCAGTTTAAAGATTTAATTAGTACTTAATAAGTAGGTATTCATTGCTTTTGTACAAATTCTACCTGTTTTCTGGATTTAGAATACGTAAAAGAAAAAAAAACAAAGCATAATGTTAAGTGCAGTAGCTGTCACTTCAGTGTTACTGCACCAAGATGGTGGCAGCTATATCCTGGGCAATTTACTACAGCTTTTATTGAGGGTTGATTCTGTTGGAGTTGTTGATGGACGACAGTAGATTTTAATATATTTTACTGGATTATAATGAAGCGATCCTGCATTTTTTATTTTTTATTTTTTATTTTAAATAGCTGACTGGCTGTGTTTTGAATTGAGAGCTATCTTACTATATTTCGTTTCCTGCTGGATCATCTTTGTTGTGCTATGAGAAAAGTGATATCTGTGGTTGATGTTCTTTCAAAGGCATATGTTCAGCGAAATGCTTTGACATCTAAATGTCAAAAATTTATATCTTGGGTATGTAAATGAAGTAATGGCTCAATGGGACATATGTGGAAGCAGCATAAAGAGACTTAGTCATGTACTTGATGGAACCTTTAGCATCTAGCTGGTTGGAACCTGAAGATTGAAAATCAGAATAGTAGATAAACTTTATGTATACTTATGCTAATGTTTTTCCAGGGTTTTTTTTTGCTGGTTTTTAGGTTTCTGTTGTGGGGCTTTTGGTGTTTCTTCTGTCTTTTGGGTTTTTGTTGGTGTTTTCTTTGTTTTTTGTTTTTTCTGTTTTGGCACCCTTTGTATACTTCCTGTATGCTTATGGGTGCCTTGCGCTTTTATTTATTTTTAATTTTAATTTTAATTTTTTAATTTATTTTTTTATTTCTTTGCTTGCCTATAAAAAAAAAACTTATGCTAATGTTTTTACTTGAGTGGTTGCATATTGGCTTCATTTTCTGATCTATTTCTATCTGATAAGTAGATTATAATTGCATTATTTTTGTATTGCACATTTTGGTATTTTGATTGAATTTCTGATATGTTGACTCTTAAAAGGGTTTGCGGTGTTGGCCGTCATCATTCCTTTTTCCCACATGATATTTATGCATATGGCAATTCTGATATGTGTTAATACTCTCCTTCTATAAATAGTGACATCTTAAATGAGCTTTTTTAAGTGTAAAATCATAATTTGTGGGGTTATTGACATGTTGCATAGCAGAACAATACTTTTATTTAAGTGTGGATGTTGATACGGGATGTAGTTATGATTGCATTTCAGATAGATTGATACAACGAATCTTGAAAAGAATGAATACTTATATGGTGGGGATATAACTACATTCGCACATGCAAATATAGTATTGTTATTGTTGAAACTTGATAGATAGCCTTTGCTTCTTTTTCTGTTTATGTTTTATTTTTTGAGCTGTTATATATATTATCATAAATGTGGGTTATTCATTTTAGGCAGCAGAATTAAGCAATATTCAAATGTTTGTATTCTTATTATAAGTATATTCATAATATCCAATTTTCTTAGTCATTAATCAAAGCTTGGCATCTTTTTCAGGCCTTTATCAAATGGTCAACGTGGAGAGGTATATGAGGTGGAAGGTGATCGAGTTGCTGTCATTTTGGATATTGATGAAAAAAATGCTACCGAAGGAGAGGAGGATAAACTCAAAGAGCCTATAAAACCTCCAATTTATTGGATAGATGGTACTTTTTTCAATTCTTTTCCTTTGGCTGAAAAATATAGTTCAATTCAATGTGGATGAAGTTGCAGTTTTGATGTGTTTGAATGTCTAATATTGTTGTGTCTTTTACATTTATTTGATTTCAGTGTGTAGATAAGATGCTCATGTTTTATACCTGTTTTGTTTAGCGGGAACCATTTTGGTTCTGTTGACTAATGGATATGATTAAATGATTGGTAATGCAAAACTTTGACTAATCGAATTCATCAAACTGATGAAAAGTAGATTGCAAATATGGAAAAAAAAAGCATATTTCCATGGCTGCTGCAGGCAGTGTAACTTCCACTTCTTCACTTCCTGCCCCCCCTTTTTGGATTCTCTTTATTGTATGAATTTTAG